>NW_009259593.1:3881351-3905987 GCF_000687185.1 Egretta garzetta
ACCTTTTCAAGACAAGTGCCAACAGAGATAGCACTCCCACAGAAGTGCTTCATTTCTGAATAATCAAGTCTGGCAGGAGCTCTGGTGTGATGGGATCAGACATTGCCATCTCCAATAAGATTAGGATGAAAATCTGTCCCAGTTGATAAAAAAAAAAAAAAAATTGAGAGAGATCATGCAATCTTTCTCTCTCGAGTTTACTAGATCAGTTCTCTTTAATACCTAGAAAAGAAAGAAGAGTAAATTTCTAATTTTCCATGCCATCTCCCATTAACTGCAGTTATCTGCATATTGTTAAAAATAATGAAGAATTTAGGAGTGGTTTCTTATATGTTTGATCTGCAATTTCTAATTCTCATTTGGACTTTAACACTTTAAACACAACAGCTGTGTAAAAAAAGAGTTTGTTGGATCAAGTCAAATCAACTTTTTAATAGGGTAGTTATAAACCTAGCACACTAATTATAAAGCACGTATTTCAGAAAACTACTACTTTTCTTGTATTTTGTATACATGAAACAAACTGTCATTTTGTATTTATTCCAAAGATTTCTTTTTGATTAGAGGTTGCTATCTTGCACAATCCATACAACCTCCTAAGTCTTGGAATCACCTTTGGCAAGCCACTTCAAGCACCCAAAGAATGACATGTAGATGGTTCTCTCTTCAGTTATCCTGTACACGTATCCCGATTTAAGCCTACTACAGCCTCACTACATTAATTACACATATTCACAGACTTCCACCAACTTGCTGCTGTATCTTCTCTACACCAGTGCTCTTCAAAGTATTCCCACAAACAAAGGACATTTCTTAGAGGTGTTTCATTAATTTTCTCCATTCTATAAGTGATAAGGCCAAGCATTCGCATTAGAAAACTTACCTTATTTCAGCACTGTAAATCTTAAAAGATAGCAGCTTTAAGCCACTCTAAGCAAACAGGCACTCCTATATCTATGAATAAGAACATAATAAATACCCTACTGGGTCTGACCAGTCATCCCCCTAGCCCAGCACTCTCTCTCCAAGAGCTGCAGTAAGAGTTGTTACTTAAAAAAGACACTATGCCAGCCTTATCACTACTTATAAATCATTCTTCTCACTTCCCAAAAAGAGGAAGCTCCTCTTCATACAAACACTAGACTAGGAATGTTACACCCCTTCCTATTTCTTTTGGAATAATTCAGGTAATAACCCCTGAATTTGTCTAATGTTATTTGAAACTGCTGAACTTTTAAGCTGTTACCAAGTGGTCCCAACAATTCCCTAGTTAAATTAATTTTCAAAAAATTAAATACATTTTTCAATATCAGCAGAAGTATCCTTTGCAGGAAATTCAGAATTCTGAAAGAGTATGTGAAGAATGTCCTGTTTACATTTATCTAGCTACATTTAATGAGTTTTCCTGTTATCTTCATTTGGGCAGACCTTCCACATTTTTAATGCTATGCTCTTCCCTGCGATACTGTCTTTAACTTTCCTATTGAGTCACACACGTTTTTTACCCCATAGCCTCAGTAGGTCTTTTTCTGAATCACAAAACAAAATTTACTCAAATCTTTAAGACTGCATTTTCAGAATAGCCTCTGGATTGCTAGTAGGTATGGGTATCTTGCTTATGTGACAATCTGCCTCTTTCATTCAGTTTCCTATTCTGACACTGAATACCTGTATAATAGATTTACTCAGACTGTTCTCTCCTGGTACAATATTAAGATAGTGATCACTACCAACTCCTCTGCCACTACAAGCTCTTAGATCCTGTGCATGACTCAAATTCATTCCAGAACAGGTCCCTTTCATGTTGGTTACAGGAATATTAGAAACAGTAATTTGTTGCATCCAAAGCTTTTATCTTCTCATAACATTCTGATAAGGATTTGATTCAACCCATATGCAAGTAGTTAAATCTCTCACTTTATTGCCACAAAATTTGCAGCTTCTCTAATCTCACTTAACGTTTTCTCATCACAAACATCATCTGATCCGAGAGCTATTAACACAGTATAATACTACATTATTAGAAGGAGTTTCCATTCACAAGGTTTCACATGGTAAGCTTCTTTTCCCCCCACAGGATTTTCATGCTGCTACACTTCATGCTACCTTTTATGCAAACTGCCACTCCCCTGCCTGTAAGTCTAATCATTCCAGCAAAGTTGGCAGCATATTAACATCATACACCACTGATTATTCTCCTTCCATCAGGCTTCCAACACATCTATTATAAAGCAGTTGTCATTCAATAATGAGCATTTTTGTTTGTTCATCTTATCTGTTAGGCTTCAGATAATAAAAAAGCACATATAAGGTTTGTTCCAGCTCTGCTGCTCAGTATTGCACATACCAGTTAACTTTAAGACATAAGTTCCGTTCAATGTTTTCAAATTATAGTAAGAGATTCCTTTGATACCACTGTTGCCAAAAAGGCTTTTCACAGATTTTCTTCACTGATCTGCAACCATGAATATAATCCTGATAAATCTTAAACACTTGATATTTTTTATTATTTCTCTTTCAAGTCTCTAACTACCCTTCATACCAATCCTTCTTTTTGCCTTTAAAAAGAAAAGTTATCAGAAAACCAAAGATCATTCATGCAAACCATTGACATCCATCATCCTATTTTCAGAACTCCTCAATTACTTTTTTCTTTTTCCTCTCCTTTCCCCTGCCAGCCAGAGAAAGAGCTATGGAGCATACCTTGCTTCCATAGTGATGTCTTTAAGGTAGTGATTTCACTCCTTATTTTTATTCTTTTAGATGCTGACACAAAACTAATGATTTGAGGGTTCCAGAATCTTTCGTTTCTTTGTTTCTTGGGGCATCTCACAACAAACTCCCACGTTGTCTTGCAAATATTTAAATGTATGTACACTTTTCAGCCACAACCAAATCTTTTCTCAAGTATTCACTTTGAAAATATTTCATCCACACACTGACCTGTATTTCCAGATTCTGAACTAATATTCTCCTCCCACATTCCCTGCGTAGCAGTAAATCTTTATGGTTTTATGACAAAGGAGTTGGTTTTCCATTATGCCCTTGCCTACTTCTTTCATATATGTAATCTTAGATTTCTTTAAGATTACAAATTTATTCTGAGACAAGAATAAATTCTGAGTCAATAAACGAATTACACTTTGTCTTCAGTAAGTTGCTACAACAATACCATCTGCAATTGATGCTTTGATACTTCTCACTGTTCCAGCTCAAAGTTTTAATTTTTATAAAACATGTTGCTTTCACAAAATGGTTCAATTTCTGAAAAGCAACAAAACCAGCTTTATAACAAGTAAAGAATGAAAATACTCTATACCACACCCATAGCCCTTTACATGGACTCATCATTATCACCATCACCATCATTATTATTGTTAAACAAGGAGCACAGTGAAAACACTTCCTCCAGTAAGTTACCAAGACTGTTGCCAGCAATCGAAGAAGTGATTATTTTCCTCTACTCCCCTTCTCTCTCAGGGAGAGGTATCTGGAGTACTTTTTATGTTTGGGGATTCCCACTTCAAGAAAAATATAGATATGTAGGAACAAGTACAGCAGAAAGATCATCAAGATGATTAAAGGGCTGAAACAGAAGATGCAGACAGAAAGGCTGCAAGAGCTATTCGTCTTGAAAAGGATAAAGGGCAAGGGAACTCTTAAAGCTCTCTCAAACTACCTAGCAGAAGGCTACAAATAAGAGGAAAGCAGATTCTTCTTGGAGGTGCACAATGAGCAAGAGCCAACAGACACAAGTTGCAACAAGAGATATTCCAAGATGATGTTATGAAAAAAATTTCACCACAATGGTGACAAACACAGGACCAGGTTGTCATCCATAAATCTCCATCCTTGGGAATATCTCAGAGTCAGCTGGACAAAAACCCAAGCAACATGAAATTGGCTGACTCTTATTTTACGAAGGTGATTAGACTGCATGACCTCCAGAGGTCCCTTCCAAACTAAATAATTCCATGATTCAAGAACATCTCTGACATGCCTCCAGACATCCTTAACAAGAGTGATTTTTTTCTCCATGTACAGTATTTGCTCCATGTTACTACTCACTATTTTTCCTATACTCTCAAGCTAGACTCTTTCACTTTTTTATTCTTGCAGTAGTATTTCTTTCACACCTCCATAACATCTTCAGTTTTTTCAGTTGCTTCAATACCCACTCAGAATCAACATCATTTATAACTTCTATACAAACATCTGCTAAAGCTTCAAATCTATTCTATACTGTTCTGTATTCCTTTTTCTAGTAGAAATTCCTCAGTGGATTATTTACATACACATAAGACTTCCTCTTCTGGATCAACACTGAAATACTTCCAGCACATCAGCTGGCAAAATGCAGCAACTGAACATTTGAGTACTTCAATTGGATTTTACTTAATCAGAATAAAATTCACTTAAAGCATCATTGAACATTCTGGTCCCTGCTTCCACAACTAGATACCTCTTCTTACACAATGACTTCAATGAAAAGAGTGCATAAGCAGACACTTCAACAAGAGTGGAAACCAGCTCATTTTTTGCATGCCATCATTTGGCTACAGAATAATTTTCAGCTTGTTGTCTTTCTGGGTTTAGAGACAAAGCTTTAGAAATAGTCAAGGACTATTCCAAAATTAAGTCTAGCAAATAGCTTCCTGATTCTACTTTAGAAAGCATGGTATTAAATCTTTCAAGACTGAAAAATGAAGAAAACTGGATGTCTCCAATTCCTTTGGCAAGTTTTGTTACGATCAATAAGTTACATATAAGCTACAAAGAAGCATCCCCTCTCTCCGCAGTAATAAGAACAAAAGAAGTTACTTTGCTGTCCTTTGTACCAGAATTCATGCTCTTAATAAGAGACACTGAGATGCCTGGTGCTGTCTACTTATGTGTTTAAGCATTCATGCAAATTCCTGTAAACTGCTCACTTGAATAAAGATGAAATTTAGTTCCATGTTGCCTTTTAGACAGCTACTTGCTGTTCTAAACGAAATCTTTAGTGTCTCCAGCCCCTTTGAAAAATTAAGATGATGGCATGCTTATATCACCCTTGTGAGATGAGAGAGATCTCAAAACTTTAAAAAAAAAGATGAAGCAGTAAGCTCCACCTGTAAAAAAAAAATTACATTTGTACCTGCAGGCTATAGCCTTTTAATTGCCCCCTCCTCCCCTTCCATTTGGTATAAAAGTATACTTCACTGATTTTTCAACTGTAAATCCAATAACTCTCTTCTATTAGGCTTTGTCAAAACAACGTATTCAGTCCGTTCAGTTAAACTTTGAAGGGATGTTAATCTTGTTACTCTAATGGTACTCGCTGTCTGTGGAGATTCACAATTCTCTTCTGAGCCATTAACGTGTTTGGCCTGAACATCATCTTGTCTCCCAAATTTTACTGTTTAATTACACATAGCAAACTGTATTTCCTCCAGTGACTTTTAAAACTTCCAACCTATTAACTCAGGGAACATTCTTGGGAATTCTCCTAACATTATAATGGTACCACAATTATCTTTTAGACTTATTTTAATATATTCAAGCAAAAATGTTTATGGTCTGTGAGGTTTTCTTGCCTTTTTATCTTTGTATAACGTTCTTAATATTACTAAGTATCAACATGAATAAACTGTAATACTGAACTCAGTAGAAATACTGCTAGAGCATAAAAAGCCTGCTTTTACAAAGCAGGATAAGGTTCTTGGTTATGGTAAAAAAAAAAATATTGGATAATACACACCAAAGCATACCAAAAAACCCTGAGAAACTTGAGAATGCCATGCACTATACTAAATAAAAATATCACAGAGAAATTTTTAAAACAAACTAAAAATATAACAAAACTTTTCAATTTGAAAAAGAATTAATCATTGCACCCCTTTGACTGACCAAAATATTAAGTTTCTGATACCAATCAAGGAGGGATGAACAAAAAAAAAAGTCAAGAAATAACAGTGGAAATATAGGCATTTTATATATGTGGCAGAATAATCTAAAATACTAGTGAGACAACTTAATTCCAGAAAGGGAGAAAAGTTTTAAAGCCAGGAACACTTTCAAATATTTTACTCTTCCACAAGGCTTTAAAAGCTGAAGAAGCTAAGCAAAGTATCAAAAAGATCAATGTTGCTAAAGGTTTATCAGAAAGTTAAAAAAAAAATTCATTAAAAGACTCTCATCCTTCATGGAACCAAAACACATGATTTATCATATGCATTCTGAAGTTAGACACATCATCTTCTGCACTCTAGATTAGGTCACTGTGTTTTATTAAGATATTATGACAATTTTTTTTTTTATTTTTTTTCCCACATGTGACTGAATAAAAGTCTGTATTATCTGGAAGTATTCCCTGGGGTTTTTTGGCAAGGTTTTCCTTACAGGCCACAGAATTTTTGTCATCCTTTAAGTAAAATAGTTCAATTTTACTGCTTTAAGCAGTCTGGGATTGTCAAATCTTTTTCTTCATACATTCTACTTAAAAAAGAGAACATTAATATTATATTCTATTTTTTTTCATATAGTATTTAAGCCCCAAAAATTTTAAAGCTATCTCTAAAAGCTGAAATTTAAAGCAATCAATTACTTACCCCTTTTTTGGCAACAAAAGGTAAGTTCCAATTTGCAAAGCATGTCAGCATTCTCGTACTTGTCCTCTTCCGCCTTAACCCAAAAACAGGATTCTGTCATTTCCTGAGGCCTGATCTACAAGCAAAAGACAAAACAAAATTTTATTAATTAAATTACTTTGATGCTACGCAGAGACTGTGCTCTGTAGAATCTAAAGCAAATTAAATCCTTAAAAGCTCTGTAAAACGTGAACTTTTGGTATATAACTCATCTTTAGAATTGTTAATATATTTCTGACTGAAAATAATGCTTACACTAAGTGCTTTTGGACAACCTAATTCTAACAATACAAAGCAATGCAGACAACATACTCTGCTATACAAGGTCTAAATGTAGCAAATTATATTTGCTCTAGATTTAAAACTTGGGTAAACTTTAAACAGTCGCTGAAGACAGCTGGTTTAACTAGATATTAAGTACCTTACTTTTTAGATTGTAGCTTTGATTGCTTCATAAAACTCTGAAAATCTTTTTACTGACTTATTTTGGTCTAAACAATTACAGTTTCCAAAACTGAGTATTGATAGTCCTGGTATACTTGAACCTGTCACAATGGAGAAGGAAAAAAAAAATAAAAAAAAAAATAAACGGACTCTATTTTTTCAACCATTAAATTTACACAATTACATTTACACTAAGGACAAATGGAGAGACCATAAACGGACTCTGTGTAAATTTAATGGTTGAAAAAATAATTACATTTACACTAAGGACAAATGGAGAGACCTGTAATGCTTATTCCCACAGTCCAGGCTAGATAGATGCAAGATACTTGTTTGGAAACTGTATAGCTATCAGTACAGTGCAGTGACTGATCCCATGTAAACAGTTTGATAAAAGACAAGGCACAGTAGGACCCAGGAAGCATGCTGGTATCAAGGTTGTATTATTCTAGACCAGAAATTACTTTTCCAGGCATCTCAGAAAGTCAATAGATACTTGCCCAGATGATTCATGAGTCACAGAAACACAGTTTTCAGAAAACAAGGAAAACTAAAGACAGAAAGTATTCATATCATATAATTTTAACTAATGTATCAATTGTTCTGTATAGTTTTACTCCTGGTAATCCATTTACCTTAAGCTCTATGCAAGATTTTGCATCAAGTATTTGCCTTTAATCAGAACTACCTTGGACCAGTTGAGTCTCTTCATGGTAACCTCAGGTCTGAATTCTTTTTTAGGCTTCATTCCAAATGGCAAAGTACATGACGGTGGAGACCACTGTGCTCCAGGCAGGCCTGGTAGAGGCGGTGGTGGAGGAGCACCACCAAAAGCGAGAGGAATTCCCAAGCCATTCAAAAGTGGTGGAGGAGGAGGAGGCGGCGGCGGCGGTGGTGGAATTGCTCCATTAGAAGGCAGAGGTGGAGGAGGAGGAGGCGTCATTTGATGTGGTCCTGCAGCTTCCAGTGAAACGACAGATGCACCTCCACATGTTGAGGGTAGAAAACCAGGTGGCAAGGAGCCATACTGATAAGGAAAATATTCTTATTCATTTTCACATTTTTTATCAACAAAATGCCATAACAATTATAGCCAGTTGAAAGCTAGTGCCATTTTCCTTATATAGGACAACCAAATATGAATTATAATGAGGCCAATGTGCTTTTTGATTTCATAATCTTAAGTCTCAACATCTGAAGCAGATATTCAGACCGGGGGGGCGGAGGGCACACCAAAAATGACAAACTGAAATGCTATATCCCACTTGTCATGTTTCACTGATCATGATCCAAGAAGGGTCTGATAGATATCTTGATGAAATTTTTATCTGGACTACCATGTTTTAGCTCAAATTAAAAAATAACATCCTAGTCTTTAGCATTCTTGCTTATCCTACAGATTCCAGAGAAAGGTTCCAAGGACATAATAGCAGAATCTGAACAGATCAGTAATTCTGTTGAAAAACAGATATTTTCCAATATAGGAGCATTCTCATTCTACAGAATTGAAAGTACAAAGTAATGATGAAAAAAAAACTTCCAAAAAATACAGCTGCCTTACACACCAACTTTCTGTATAGTAAGGACATATATACCATATCAAGATAGGCTTATTAGCACTTCAGTAAGTCTAAAAAAATATATATATTTATTTCTACTATTTGAAGAACTTCTATCATGGGCCTTCAAACATGAATAAATAGGTACCTTACTGGTGATAGTATTAATCAACTTTTTAACTTATGAGTTGAAACAGTCCATTTTATTTTTAAAAAGTCGAAGGAAATACAATAAGCAGAGGATTTAATATTTTTAAAAGGAAATAGCTAGGTGTCAATAAATATAAATAAAACCATGCACAACAGTATTATTATTTTGAATTTCTGAATATACACATTGTTTATACTGAAAAGCAGACACTGGACAATTAAGCTCTACTAACAAAAGAAATAGGTGAACAAATACCAAATACAACAACAGAGTAAAGGAACTAGACCAGGAGAAAAATAGTCATGAGGCGGAAGTAGCCATGCTAAGTAGCAACTGATGCCATACAGAAACCAAAGATTCCTCTCTTCAGACAGATTTAAGAGTAGTAAGTTGAAGTAATCAATTATTTGATATTTACAAAACTTTTCAAGTACCCATTAACAGTGGGATAATTAATGGATGATAATTAATGAGCATAATCATATGTTACACTCACTGCCTGTACATAAAAAAGTTTATTTAATAGTGAACAAGGGAAAAAGTAAAATAGGAGACAAAACCTATTTCACTCACAGAAAGTATTTAAGTATGTTTTCAAAATACACACATAAAAATACTTTCTTAATGATATACAGCTCTCACTAAAGTTATTTTAGAATGCAACAGTTTTTGTAACTGCTTTTCTAAAGCCTGTTTGACTTTGACATTAACAGTTAATTTTGATCAGAAACTTGAATTAGAATGGCAATTTTAAACAGACCAAAGCAGAGCTAAACTGAACTTCCTCACCAAGAAAATTAAACAAGCTCAAAAGTATAAAAAAAAAAACCCTCTATGATAAAAACAGATATTTTATCATTTTCCTATATGCATCTCTTCCCTTTGTTGTCTTTCTTTGGCCATTTTTAGACTGTGCTTCTTATTCCAGGAAATAAGACACAGGAAAAATCACTTTGTTACACAGTCTCCTTACACAGATTTTAGAGCTGAAGCAGTTACAAGTTAACTCAAGCATTACTCTCAGAAATCTGCACTATTCCTTTCCATCACATTTTAAAAAATCTATTTATGCCTGAAAATTGAAAAATTATCAGGAAATGTTCTTATCCAGCCATAGGTTCTTTCTTTCACTGCTGGATATCCATGGTAAGGCTTCAGCAAAGAAAACTGCGTAATGAATAATTTCCTGTGGAGGGATAAAGATCACAGTGATGAATGCTAATCTAAAAGCATAAGACTTATTACCCTATGTGGTTAATTACTTTGGAAATATATGACACTGAAAGCAAAAACCCAAATGAAACATAAGAAACTAGTTTAATTAACGGAGCTCAGGCACAAAAAGGATCATCTGGAAATTCAAACAGCTAATTAATGTCACACTACAATCCTTTGTATAAAACACAAATAAAGGATACTAAGTCAATAATAATCGATAACAAGGATTTTTTGAAAGAAACTTCAACTGTACTATCAGAATCTGCAAAAGATGCAAAGTGAAGTCCCTTTCAAAAACAATACTTCATACATTTTAACTTATACCTGCGATTTAAAAGCTTGTAATTCTGCTTCAAGTTCATTGATTCTTTCTTCCTTTTTTTGCAGTAGGGCCTGGGTCTCCTGATGAACTACAAAATCTTTTTCAAACTAAGAGAAAAGAAAAAAAAAAATGTTGATACTAGTCAGTCCTGCATAGTTTCTTTAGATTCCAACTTTTCCTTTTGTGTTTCTTAAAACTCACATGTTAATACTAAGGGCACATGCAACCTATCTGCTATTCTAACTTCCATGTATTTGCTGAGGAAGTACCATCTGTATTACCACTACAAGGCTTTACTATATGAAATGGCATACTTAATGTATTTTAAGTTGGAATTAGACAGAGTAGCTTAAAAAGACTGATGTACAGTAATAGAGAGTCTGTAGATAAGAATGTGTCAGCTCTTATTCCCCCACTGTTTATCTTCTTGAAGAAACTAACAACTGTTCAAATAAAGTATTCGGTTGATTTTGGAGAGATTTATACATGAAACCTTAAAATTAATAGTAGAGAGATTCTCAATTAAGGTTAATGCCACTTTACACCACTTTTCTCTGCTTCCTAGTCCACAAAAAACTTCCACATTCCCATTGAAACATAGAACTAACAAAAATTTGAAGTTAAAAACTATGCCACATGCAGCTACACTATCCATGAAGCTGTTACGTAATCCCCTTGCATCCATCTTATGATCACACGACTTGAAAATTACTTACTTTTCTGGAAAGTTCAGAAGCCCTCTCTTCACATTCTTCTAATCTTGCTTTATCTACACAAATATCTTGAAAAAAAAAAAAACAAACACGCTAGCACATATACCGGCAATGCAAGATTCTTAATCACACATACAAGTTTAACTTTGGTTTTGGAACATATAGAAATGTATGATACCATAATCATTTCCAAACATAGTACTTACCTACTAAGTGGCTGAAATTTATATCTAATCTTTTGCGATATGTGAAATCTGGGTCTGTTCCACTTCGATGTAACACTATCTGAGACACACATTCTTCAATTAATTTGAAATACTGTGGACTAAAGACAGAGATGAGTTCTTTTACAGCATATTTATTTATTAGTGTATACTTAAAATCTTGTCTATGAACACAATAATGTCAAAAGATTTTAGCTGATATTTCCATAGAAGGGTAGGTGCAAACCCTGAAAGTCTCAAAGGACAACACCTGGCAGTTTATTACACAAGAACAGTTTGCACAAAGCTTAAAAAACCAGTAGACCTAAGCATAAACGATTCTTATATTATAAACTCTGCGTCTCTTCCCCTGTGGAAATACAGGAAGAAAAGACTCCCTTCTACTTCCTCCCAGTAAAGAGAAGGCTCTTCCTTCAGGTTGATCCCTTTTGGTTTTCTGACTTATGTAATTATGGATGCATTGTAGCCCTGCTTCAGTAAGAGGAATGAAAAGCACCTTGTTCTAAAATGCCAGGGAGTACGACAGCTGGGTCACTTGCCCAGCACATGCCAGCTATGAATTCAAAAACTTTCAGGTGGAAGAGGTCTAGCACAGCTGCACCCATGTCAGGCAAGCACTCTTAACCTTTAAGGGTACATCTGTGCTACACCTTGCCTGAAATGCAAGGTTATGCAGAACACTGCAGAAAACAAACAGCTTTCCTTCCCTGTTCAGTTCATATCTGGTTCCTCCAGTGTTTCCTCAAAACCAACACAAGCACATTTTAGAAAGGAAAGTATCTGGCAGCTTCAAATATGTTAGGTTTTATTAACTTTTTCCCTGTAATTTATCTGATCAATTTTCCAAGAGACGCTAACACACTGACCTATAATGTATATTGAGAATACTCAATTCCCAACCAAAAGTTACTCTAAATTAAGCATATATTCAGATCTCTGTGTAAGTGAACTTCTGCGCATACTTGGTTTTGTCCTTTGACTCAAACACACCACAAAATTACTAATGCTACTACCATGATTTATAACCAGTTAAGAAACCTGTGCTGATCACTTACACTTGCAGTCAAAAAGGTTCATATCTCAACAAAAATAGTTTTCTTTATTGATATATACAATTGTATCCTAAGCAGAAGAGACAAAAACATATAGATGGTATTCTTATTCAAAGCTGATACCTTTGAACGTGAGTTCACAAAGGAATACTTATGAATTGCAATCTGCACAGAAAAAGACTAAACTGTATTTACCATTAAATTTATGGAAGACATATTCTATTAATGACTAAATGACAATAAAATCCATAATTAACATTTAACATAGCATTAAGCATACCGTATAAAATAATCATTTCTTATTAGCAAAAGGTGTTGGAGAATAGAAAGAAAATATCCTTCAGCGCTAGTGTCCTTAACTGTATTCCACACCATGTTGTAAACATCATTTACTTCAGTAAAAGTGTTAAGGAAAGTAATAGCAAGGAAAAAATATTTCAGTTAAATGTTGACTGGTGACTTTTTTAAAACAGAAATTATACCAGAAAAATGTCCGTTATACATTTTATTTTGTTTGCATTTCTCTTGCTGATAATAAAAAGGATATTCTAGTTCAGATCTAATATCTTCTAAACGATGAGAGAATTCGATCATGTCTTCTTCCTTATGCTCATTGAACACTTTCAGCTGAATATCTAGTGCTTCATTCTTTATGCATTTCAATTGCTGCAAAGAAGAAACAGTAGATAGGCTTGCAAAATTAGCATTTCCATATGTAAATAAACCTTATTTTTTTTAATAATTTCCGTAAGTCAATGTTATTTTAAAGTTTAAAATTACAACAACACGAGTTAAATATTCAAAAGGTAAACATGGCTTCAGCCTGGATTAACAAGTGTCTGCACAACAGTCTGTCACATGCTCTAAATCAAAGTCCTAAAATGCTGAGGAATCAGCATAAAGTTCAGAGAGCACACTTCACCTTTTCATTCTTATTTTAAGACTAATTCTCGTATCTAACTGCTCATGCCCAGACTTAATAAAATACCTTTCGGAGTAACTTATTAGAACTTGTTCTCCCATTCCCCCTCTCGAGCTCAAATAGTACAATAATTTAAATAGTATTGTAAAGAGACTCCTCAAGATGCTTACTGGCAATATCTCTTTCAATCCACTGCGCATAAATTCATTTCTGATGTGAAGCCTAAAATCCAAATCATCAGGAGATGTAACGAGAGCATTGATGAGCTGCATGCAAGCTACCTGTAACAAAGGAAATATTAAACTATTTTATTTCTTAGATTTCAATATGCATCACAGTCAAAAAGACATAACGAACTACTCACTAAGACATTACATCATGCCTAATTATCAATCGACTATAATCTTAGAATTAGAATACTTAAATTTATCAGCCACGAACTATAAATACAAAACACTAGTTCACAAATTTCCATAAAAATGAAATTGTCATTTTATACAAATAGGTAGTAACTTCAGTAAATGAACTTTAGCAGATAGTAAATACTTTGATAAGGATAATTCTCCATAGATAAAAATCAATGTAAATATACAATTATCTGTACATATAAATAAAAAGTTAGTGACATGACAAAGTCTAAAGTCTATGTGAACAGTAGAAAATACATTACAAGATAAAATGCTCAGTAAACTAAACCAAACCTGAAGAACAGAATGAGCTTTTTTCCCTTCTTTTTTCCCTTCTTTTTAAAAATCTCCCCTCTTTAAACATACTGAGTGTCATAGAATACTTCATGGAAGCAGTGCTTCTTCAGCTCAAAAGCAAGCATCAGGACAAATACAATGCCTGTATCAGTCTGTGGTTAACTAGGGAGTAGTCCCTCTTCTGAAGAATGAAGAGATTCATCTTGAAAACCCATAGCCAGAAGCAGCAGGACAACTTACTATTAATAATAAATAAGGATGACAACAGACATTATTTCCTTTTTTTACCCTCTTTATTGTTTGCACGTCTTGCTTCAATGTACAGGAAATGTTCATGTATTTCCAGCATTTTAAGGTGTTTCTAAAAGCAAAAGTCAATTAGGATATGTGTTCTGGCCTAATATACTACATAAACAAGTTAAGAAATATGGTTCAAATACTTTCTCCATTGAAAAGCCCTTTATTGTCTAGAAAATTATGATGTATTATGCCATGGTCAGGCAAAAGGAGATACTGGGAACTTACTGTATCAGTCATCTTCAAAGTACGTATAATTCCAATTACCGAATTTACATATGGTCACCAGAAGAACTGGATGGCCGAGCTACTTTGATACAGACTATAAGAAACAACACCACTCATTAGGTTTCCAAGAGGAACATGCTAAAATTAAATGATAACACAGACTACAACCATGATCCTCCATTTATCCTACTGCAAGGAATGTTAAGTATGAAAGTAGTTTTATATATTATTTTAGCTGAACTGTTTTGGGGGTGCCTGGCAGTCAGCATAATTTAGGCATACTTGACAGCACTGTTAGCATATGTATATGAACTTTAGTCAATACTATAGAAGAGCTTAATTATAAGAACAGAGATATAACAAGTGTAAACAACCTGTTAATGAATGCGGGAGCTGTGAACCTGTTGAGAAAAACATGTCAAGCAGACTGTGAGCTCCAGCAGGTTATTAGGGACCAAGTCTTAGAATGAACCAATTAGGCATCAGGCATTCTCCACCAAATCCCATAAATGATGGTATTTGGAGTCACTTGGAAAGAGAACCCCAAAAGCCCCACAACTCTGTGCCAGGAGTTGGGACCATCTCTCCAAGTTCCAGAGATGCCCAAGAAGATAAGGATGCTCAAGGGAGGATGCCATGGCATGACATAGTTGGAACCACTGTACTAACCTAAACGACATCTCTCCTGGAGAAAAGCTGCCATGACAGCACCTATCCTTATATTACTCTGTCATACAACATACCTTGCATCAACAATAACTTTAAGCCAGTAATAGGAGGAGAGAACAAGCTTTGCTCCTTTCTCTTACTTGAATGAAGAGCTGAAATTAAGTCAATTTCCCTCAGAAGTTCTATGCAACTCAGTACATGCAAATACCTAGATTTGCATAATAGTAAAAAAGAAAACTATTGCTTTTCCTTTATTGACATCAACAGGACAAAGCACACTAAATTCAATTATTTAAATCAACTGTATAAAAATGTTAAGATAGATTTCTGTAACTTACTCCAGTCTTAGACAACAATTATTCAAGGTACAACATCTAAATAAAACTTTAGCTGATTGAACATGAAGCTGTATTAAAGCAGAACAAAAAAAAGAAAGAGAAAAAAAAGTTTGAGGGACAACTTGCAAAAAGCATTTATGATTAACACATCTTTTTCCTCAAAGATAACAAAAGAAGGAAGACAAACAGAGAATCTTGTCAGTAAGAGATCACAGTGAAAAGGAGTACCCAAAGAAAATAAAGGCCACAGCAACACTTCATCAAATTGTTCTTCTGGTGTGTGAAAGGGGTTCCCAAAATAGAACAGAGACACAAACAGGTTCAGGGGTTGGCAGAAGAACTTAGAAAACAAAGCCAACAATGAGAAGTCACAAAAGAGTATTCACCCAAAAGTTTTGAAGAAAATTAAGGACAAAATAACTTTAGTACTTGCTATTGCATTTAAGTTCCTACTGAAAAGCACATGGATAAAAAAGTCAGTTAAATAGGATTATAGGTAACAGGACCACAGCCTTGACCATTCTGTCTTAAATAAAATATGTTCCCTTGAGAAAGATCTTTCGTATTTGGGACTTCTTTAAAGTTATAAATAAGAAACAATCCTCAGTTATTCTTCTCCGAACAACTCACTTGGAAAGCTGTTAAGCTGATAACAATTTGGGGCTTTAACTGTCATGGTGGACTCATCTTTGTAGTGCCTATCAGAACTATTCTTATGACACTTCTCCCTGAAATATATTATTTCCCTGATTTTATGCAATATGCTTCTGTACATATCTCTACAGTATTTTAGAAACCTAGAGGAAAATATGACTTAGTTAACTTATCACTTATTTTCTTCAAATAAATTCAAAGAGAACTTTTGTATTACTCCTGAAGCCTGTTTCTGTAAGAGTTGTTGTAATTATTTGTTTGTTACTGATAAATCATCACTCTACACTAAGTAACCAAAAGTATTGCTAACCCCAAAAAAGGAAACTACAAATACCCAAAGATAAATAAAAAGAAAATCTTTAGGCAAACCCCACACAACAATACAAAAAATATTTTAAAACCACCTCAGGTGCCCAGTCCAATTCTCAAAAGTAGACTGAATAAAACCTTCCAGTAATTGCCTTAATGGCACCCAACAGCGAAAAAATTAGGACTCTCCTGTTGCAAAACAAAGTATTTTTGGACAATGAAAAAGCTCCTTGCATTCAATATTTATAATGTCCTTTAAAACTTTGTTCAGAACATGTGGCCTTGTAGCCCAGTAATTTTTGCTAGTAACAGGCTACAGGCTTTGTATTAAGCCAACACCACATGCTTCCCGACTTGTCAGGCTTCATCAAGACTTGGCTTGCCTGCCTGCAGTTCTGTTTTGGCTTATTTAGCTGCAACAGGATTTGTCTAGCAAACAGAATGACTACCACCCCACTAGTTTTAGATTTTGCTTATCCTTGTACGCGTTCGTGGCACAAAGTTTACTGCTACATACATTTCTGTAAATAGCAGATAGCAGTATGACCGTAAATAAAATGCAGCATAGAAAAGTAGAGGCATTGGATGTGAGCAGAAACATGTGTTAGCGCTACTAAGGGTAATTTGATTAGACCGCTAAGACTTCATTTAGACTAACAACAAAATCATGGCTTTGAATATAAGGTGCATTCCTCAGGCCCATAAACTGCACAAGTTGCAGTGTCACAATATGGTGGAATCTGATCAGCCTCATCTGTAATTTGAACACAACAAATGGTAGAAAATGCAGGTAACCAAAACAATTAAAATCTAATTCAACAATACCTTACAGAATATATTCTCTTATTATATAAGTATGGGCTGTCTTCTTTAATCTTAAACCTTTTTGTATTTGTTTTGGTATGGGTCTACTTTATGAAACCATCCAATTTATCATTATTTGTATTTTTCTTTAGCAGCCATGATGAAAATTTTTACTTCCCCTAATTTTGAGCTTATTTAGTTGAAACCTGTTACACCATCACCGATTTATCTTTCTGGAGTACTGAGTCTTTCATTCAATTGCATTTTCTTGATTCAATTAGCTCTGCCATTCAAAAACAGTAATTCAGTACATTGACAGATGCCACCAACACCTGTAGTCCTGTTAACATCAGTGAGGCATTTCAATGACTGTAGACTTCATTGGACATCACTATCATACAGTACTGCAAGGTTACATTTACATTTCAAATAGTCAAACTCCATGTTGTTTGAATACATCAGAATTGGAACCTTTGTCATTGTTATCAGCAATTTAAAACACAGTACATTTTCATGCAAAATTTTATGTGAATGGACTGTTAAGCAAGGAATGAGCATTTATCACACTTGATTTAAACTATCAATGAAGAGGCAATCAGAGACTGAACAAAGTACACTACTGTGAAAATCCTGATCAAGAGCAAACTACATTTTTATCTTTGAGATAGCAATGCAATTTAGATGAAAGGATGTCTGCAGATGTAATTGCTGCCCAAAAAATGGTATTTTCTTTTAATTTGCCAAATCAACAAGGTACATGTGCACATGTGCTACTCGAATAGAACAGAGACAAGACAGGATAACGAAAAGCAAGAAATACATCGGTAAAAAGTACTGTTATTCTAGTACTTCAGTCAAATTTGATCAAGTGGGAATTTGAGTACAGTTCATAACCAGAACATACTTCCATCTTTCCCGCAAGAAACAAGATAAAGATCTACTGGATTATGTTAGCAAACTTCTATAGGAATAAAAAGAGAAAGTAATAGTGAAAGCTCCAAACAGAAGTCTACAAAAAGCAGAATGAGAAAACGTTATACAAGAGGAAGAAAACACAAGTCCAAGCGATGCACTGCTTAGACATCTACCTTTGAGTAATTTGCTTCATGAAAACTTAAAAAAAAATTAAAAATACTAACGATAAGGACAACAGCAAGAACCTGTTATTAGATCACAAACATTTATAACATGCTCCAAATGAAACTATCATTCAATATCTAGCAGCATATAATACCTAAATCACACATGATCACAATAATTTGAGATTCATTCATTCACTTAGAAGTAGATTGCAGCAAGACATCTGTTTAGCTAACCTACAACCTGTAAGCAAAAATGCGTTAAATTCTACCAAGAAGAGAAGCAAGCTTGTCAATATTTTAGTAATACTACAGTCTGGAAAGTTAGATTTTAGGGGAACAAGCCGAAACCAAGAGAAAGAGAAAAATACCCCTCTTAAGCTTGATGAATAGCATCCGAGTGGCTTATTAGAAGGCAGTTTTAACCAATAATCCAGGGAAGACTCAAGAGCAAAGAATCTTTTTGCTATCCTAAACTTTGCAGTTGGAAAAACAATATATTAATGTTACCCTCTGTTTGACAGTAAGTCAATTAAAAAAAGTAGCAAGCTTAGTTCAATTAGTGTCTGTGTGAGGCACAAGAATAAACTCAAACAGAATTCTTAAGAGTTTTCCAAGATAACACAGTCCAAGCTTCAGATACCTGCATTTAGATGCCTATATGTAGAATGATAACTCTATGTAGCAATATGCATAGCTAAACTGCCATTCTTGTTCATCAGTAGCCTACTGGACTCTTTAAACCTCTTCTTCTAGAACCTAGAATCTTAAAGATCTTCTTTATGACACACATGGACTGACCAGGGCACTTTAGGATCCATGGTCTTTACTGACTAGGGACCCAATTAATCAGCTTAAACGTGAATATACAGTATACAGAGTACGATTAGAGCTGCTTCAGTGTGTCCCAACCTGGTTTACAAATGCCAATCCAGAAGGCTGGGAATCTCCTAAAGGAATTGCATCATATCTACAAAGGCATCTGAAACGACATTTGAAGTTCATGCGTGGGCAACTAAATTGAGCCTTGGATCCACTGGTTGCATGAGAGTTTATACATCTAGCCAAAATGCTTGATGGGTTGACTTTCTTGAAGACTAAATCCTATTCAGCATCTTACATTGCTAAAGAAAAAGATCTGCCACTTACTTAGAAAGTTCATTTGTTCCCAATCTGCAAAGTTTTAAGTAAGTTTGATATTTTACTTCCTTCTGTGCCTACTTGTTTAGGAAGAAAGTCTCAACCACAAAAAATGCCTCAGAAAAACAAAAAGTAAAGTCTGTCATGGGTTTTTTTTGAATTTCAAAGATAGAGGTAAGTGACTTGTTTAGAAATACCAGATTGAGACTTTCTCATCTTAAAGTACTGCTAAATCTGTTTAACAACATGCTTTAAAAAGTCTGGCCATTCAAATACAGATTGGTATTTAGAATTATTAAATTACCAGAAAGCACTACTGACTTCAGGTCTAACAGAAGTCAAACAATGAGTTTGTTCCCTGCTTCCAGAGCATGGTTATTAACCAAAGAAATGCAGTAGAAATAACAGATATGGTAATTTCTTCCACAAAAAGACTGTCCGGTCTCTAATGCTGCTAATAAAGGGTCAGACCAAAGAGAAAACAAAGAGTTGACAAAGCTTCTTAAGGGAGAAAGTAAGCTACAGATAAGTAATTCTTTTCTTCAAGTGCTTGTCTCTATGTGCATTCATACTACACACAATTCCATGGAGTATCCACTCATAATTATTTGTCTTCTATGTCTATAATTAAGCAAAAATTGAAGAACAATTCTCCCAAATGTAACATCATTCCCTGACAATTCTCAAAGTATGTAACACTTAAGTAAAATGCCTGTGACGCTCCAGTTGACAGCTCTATAAATGTCAACTCTTGGGACACACAACAATCAGTCACTGCTTGCACTCCAGATGAGTGGGCCCTAACTGCATTCTTTTACACTCAATTACATTGGATAAGATTCTGTAAACAGACTGACAGCCTTTTGAATTTTCAGCCATAGACACAAAGCGGGAAAGCTGTGTCCATATCAAAAAAGATACCTCATCTTCAATAAATGAAGAGGTCCTTCTGCTGAGGTAGTATGAGGTTTAGTGAAGATAGGTAAATTAGCTTCCTAGGAAGGCAGAAGTCATTGTGAGCAAAACATTCTGGGCAAATGGTCTATATCTAAAACAAATTCATGAAGAGCTATAGATTCTGTAGGTGGAGGTATTTTGTCAGTCTGCCCTTGAGAAGATGCTTGAAGAAGTGAAATTATTTTAGGCCCTAACAGCAAAAGGCACATGGTAATACACAGCTCTCTGGTGCATCATCTAAAATTTTGCTGTGGCGCTGAGGACTGCAATTTCTAGTATTCTTTCCTGAAAGGCACCTCTAACCCAAACAGTAATTACATATTGAGAGTATCTGGCTATTACAACAGGCATGCAGTGAAGGCATGTAGAAGCACTTTCTTTTCTTCAGGGAACAGCCAAGAGCAAACCTTTCATTTTAACTGGCAGCCTGGTTAGGTACTTCCTTCTCTTCTTCATCTCTAAAGAACTGCAGCTAAGTATGCTGCACCATGTTAGTTTTCAGAGGGCTTTTGGCTCTGTGAGTATATTCCATCTGGAATGCTTTTAACATGCTGCTACCACCCGGTAGGGAAATCTACAATACTTGAATGTGCATGTTTATCTAAGAGATGGGCACATACTGATTGGATGCATACACATTATTTTTGGTAGGGAAGAACTTTGCGTGGATGATGATACAGTTCACCTGGAATGTCAAAATTGGAACGCTTTTCACCATGAGAAACTAGACCAATGAGACCAGATATATTCTTCTAAGTGAGAAGTTACAGATTGAAATTCTAAGCCTCTGCGATTCTAACCGGCGATGTCTATCAAGTTACAGGATACATTTTCTGAGGATTCCACAGCCTGTACTTTAAACTTGCATTTCCCCAGCTGAAGACCAGACAGAATATACCTGGTCCTTTCCTGGTGGAAAACTTCAAGTACATCTCAGTAGCTCAGAGCAGTTTTTTTCCCTAAAAGACAGTCAAGACTAGCTATGTGGTAAGTATCA
Organism: Egretta garzetta; assembly: GCF_000687185.1. Lineage (NCBI taxonomy): Eukaryota > Metazoa > Chordata > Aves > Pelecaniformes > Ardeidae > Egretta > Egretta garzetta. The sequence goes on from NW_009259593.1 coordinate 3,902,762, forward strand.
TCTTATGTCACATCTTGCCCATTTGAATAAAAGGAACTGTAGTAAGATTTTCTGCTTCACTTTTCTCACTCTTGCTGCAAGCATGCATTTGTAGAAGATTCTGTAAAGATGATGCATATTTAGTTAAATTCTACTTGTCCGTATTAAACTGGCTGTAGATTTGGCTTTGGTACAGACACTATATTGATGTTCATCAATTATTTACCCTTGGCTAAAGACAAAAAATTCTTAGTAATGACTTTGAGATGTACCATCCACATGCATGTACATTTACATGGATCTTAAATAAATGTTATCAGTCTCTACATTTAGCTAAAGTGAGCTTTGCTCTGATTCATCCTATTACATACTCATGAAAGGATCTCATCACAAAACAACCAAGAATCACCAAGTGATTCAGCTAACCAAAACATCACAGACCATACCATCTCATATTCTCATAGCATTAGATGAAAAAGAAAGATGAAATGTTATTCCCTGACAACTAAAAATACTGAGAGGGTAATGCTACTGACGAATAGATAAGATCTTTTACTTTGTCACAAAAACACTTCTCCTAGGGCAGGCATGAAGCACCTGCAGGTTTCCACAGGGATGATCAGTGCTCATTTTTCAGGAACCTAATTGGAAAAGGAAGAATTGCACCGTTGCTTCAATGTTATACTTCTTCGCAGTTCTAACTGGAAAATTAGAAGGAGCTGGCATCTGCAACTAGAACTGCATGGAAAAACAGCACTCTTCCATTAGTTAAACTGCCTGCTTGAGTAACAGCAATGAATGATCATGACTAGATAGTAGAAGCATTCATTTGATTCTACAAGAAGAATGAGAACTGGGCAACACACAATTTGTTGGTGTTGTCATCACTGTCTTAAATACATAAGAATGGGTTGTGTCAGAAAAGCTGTATTTCTTGCCTCCATGAATTGAACAACCAAAGTATTAGACTTTTTCAGTTATCATTAGAAGCATACAAGGTACCAGACTGCCTCGTATGCATTTTCTTGAACACAGGCTTAAGATGTTAAAGTACATTTACTTCAGCAAAACCAGAAACTCAGTATTACACCTGGCTGTACTTATATTCTCAAATCATGATCGTCAATCTTGTCTTGAACCAAAAACATTTAAGTAAGCTTTCCACAATTTTGGATTTTATGAAAGGTAAAAGGGAGAATATCCTTTGCTTTCAACAAATGCAAAAAGTAGATACATAAAGCTTTTACTAAAAATACAAAAATCATCATACTGAGGCTTTTTACATATTCAGCCTTCAAGTAACAGTAGAGTTAGTCAATTCAAAATTGAATAGGTCAGTTGTTAGTGTCAAATTGAACTGCCACAAAGCAAGCCTACATATATCAAGCAGATAATCAAGTCATGTATGCCAAGTAACTGACAACTGTAAACTTTTGTCTCATTAAAACACTTGACAAATTAACCACAAGGTCAATGCCATTGTTATAAGAGTTTACAACTGATTTACATGAGGTACCTTAATTTTTCTGGTCTTAAAAAGATCTAGCAAGCATTTGAGTCTGAAAAAGAAAAAAGCCTTTTCGCCAAAAGAGTATGTTCAAAAGGATTTTTAACTCAAAAGAGAACTTTCATTAGAAGTTTCCATGTCTACATAAGGTACAGCAAATGAAACAACAAAATGGTTTTGTATGGTTCAAAAAAACTGGTTCAAAATTGGCTCTGTATGTTAGGGAGTGTTTCAATTGCATAGAGCTCAAAAACTGTGATTATAAGGTCAAGTGCTTATGGGTAAGGATGAGAGAGGACAACAAGGCAGATATCCTTGCTGGGAGTCTGTTATAGACCACCCAACCAGGATGAGGAGGTAGATGAAGCATTCTACAAGCAGCTGGCAGAATTCTCACTATCAATAGCCCTTGTTCCCATGGAGGACTTGAACTTACTGGACATCTGCTGGAAATATAGCACAGCAGAGAAGAAACAGTCTAGGAGGTTCCTGGAGTCTGTGGAAGAGAACTTCCTGACAAAGCTGGTAAGTAAGCCTAGCAGGGGAGGTGCCCTGCTTGACCTGCTCTTTACAGAGAAGGACTGGTGGGAGAGGTGGTGGTCAGATGATACAGTTCTTGATTTTTGGTGTGGTAAGGAGCAAAACCACTACCATGGACTTCCAGAGGGCAGACTTTGGCCTTTTCAGGACACTGGTTGACAGAGTCCCTTGGGAGACAGTCCTGAAGGGCTTCCTTCAAGAAGGAAGTTAAGGCGTGGGAGCAGGCTGTCCTCATGTGCTGCAAAATGAAGCAGTGAGGAAAACGACCGGCCTGGCTGAACAGGAAGGTTTTGCTGGGACTCAGGAGAGAAGACAGAAAAAAAAAAAGACAAGAAAAAAAAGAGTTTACTGCTTTTGGAAGAAGGGTCAGGCATCTCCGGAAGAGTACAGGGATCTTGTTAGGTCATGCAGAATGAAAATTAGGAAGGCAAAAGCCCAGCTAGACCTCAATCTGGCCACCATTGTAAGACATAACAAAAGATGTTTTTACAAATACATTAACAACAAAAAGATAGCCAAGGACAATCTCCATCCTTTATAAGATGTAGAGGGGAACACTGCCACAAAGCGTGAGAAAAAGGCTCAGGCACTTAATGCCTTCTTTGCCTCAGTCTTTAACAGTCAGACCAGTTATCCCCAGGGTATTCAGCCCCATGAGCTGAAAAACAGGGATGGAGAGCAGAATAAACCCCCCCCATAATGCAGGAGGAAGCAGTCTTTGACCTGTTGCACCACCTGGACACTCACAAGACTTATGAGGCCAGATGGGATCCACCCGAGAATACTGAGGGAGCTGGCAGAGGAACTTGCCAAGCCATTCTCCATCCTTTATCAGCAGTCCCAGTTAACAGGGGAGTTCCCAGATGAGTGGAGGTTAGGAAATGTGATACCCATCTACAAGAAGGGCTGGAAGGAGGATCCAGGTAACTACAGGCCTGACAGCCTGACCTCAGTACCGGGGAAGATCATGGAGCAGTTCATCCTGAGTGTGCTCACCAGGCACGTGCAGGACAACCAGGAGATCAGGCCCAGCCAGCATGGGTTCGTGAAAGGCAGGCCCTGCCTGACCAACCTGATTTCCTTCTATGACCAGGTGACCCATCTGAGGGAAAGGCTGTGGATGTTGTCTACCTGGACTTCAGCAAAGCCTTCAACACAGTCTCCCACAGCATTCTCCTGGAGAAACAGGAGGCTCATGGC
>NW_009259593.1:3906212-3946410 GCF_000687185.1 Egretta garzetta
GGTTGGGGAAGAGTGACTGGCAAGCTGCCTGTCAGAAAAGGACCTGGGGGTGCTGGTTGACAGCCAGCTATAAATTAGTTTTAAAAATGCTCATAGAGAATAACAAAATACCAAGTGGAGGTATAGCACAATCATGAGAAGGCATAACTAGTAGAAAAGTACTTGTTTAGTATCTGAAGAATGGTCCTAGAAAAATAAAAAGTTGTTGCTGCACAGTTAACTCAGCTGAAGTTTTCTGCACTGATGCAGTTATCTCATCAGTGGTATCTTACTAATGGAGTTGAGCATCGCTGTAAACATTGAGTATGAAAGTACTTATGTTTATAAGAAAGACCTAACTTTTAGATATAATCAGCTATGACCTTTTTTTCCCTGCATATCAACTCTCTCAACTGCCATTAATATTGGTATCTACCTGTTCCTTAAAAGGGGCTGCTTACTGACAACTGTTCACAAGGGATTATAATCTCTGAAGCCTATTCCCAAATATTGATCCAAAAGAGCTACTATCTGTTCACCTTCAGTTTAATCTGCAAGACACATTTATAGATGTAAAGAGACCCTTATAATTTTATTTACTTTTTAACAAGGGGGAAATCAGCAAAATTCCCATTTGGTTACCCATCATGGGTAAAGGGAGAAGTACATAGGATTAATTTAATTTACCTGCTGCTTCAAACAAAGGGGCTGCCTTTCAGGCAGTTTTCATCTACTTTTTGAACCATATAGAAAAAGGGAGTTATCTAGCTTTTTTCACCTTATTAAATCTACACACATGCAAGTGTATACAACTCCTGAAAATTCAGGATCACATTTGGAAGCTTAACACTCAAAGCAAAATGTTAATTTCCAGACTCTGAATACTTGTAAGCTAGTAAAGAATAGTCAGAGAAGTACTGATCTTCATACTATTAAAATGTAGGGATCTTGTAAGTGCTGTGATGGACCTGGAAATTCTCAAATCTTTATATGCTGTAGAGAAAATATAGGCTACTAAATTCTCTTAAATTACATACAATATCCTGAAATTGGAAAATATGATTTCCTGGTCTAAATTATGTAAATAATCTAAAGCATCTCTCTCTACTGAATCAAAATATTTTTAAAATTTTTATTGATATCCATATTCATGCCAAAGACAGCATATTTATTAATAAAATTATTTATATTTTTTTACCTTATTGATTATACTAAAGCAATAGGAATAAAATTATTTATATTGTTTTTTTTACCTTATTGATTATACTAAAGCAATAGAAATAAGCATAACAGAAAATCAAACTTTTCATATTTTTGTTTTTCAGCTAATCAAATAAGAACATTTTTCTTTATTTACATCATGACCTGATATCAAAATAAACCAAGCAAGTAAAACAAGTAAACCAAGAAGGACTAAGAAATATGCAACCAAAAAAAAGCCCCAGATGCAGTGAGCCAATGTTATATTGTCCTGAACATCTTACATGCCCAAGCTTGCATGCCTGGCCCAAATTCATACTGCTTACTATCTCAAGAATGCTAAAATATCAAGAAAAAGAAATCATACTGAATAGGAACTTGTTAACATCATTCATCTTGAAATCTAAATGAAACAGAGACCCCAGAGGAGAACAGAAATATATGAGATCATATATTTAAATTTAATACTGAAGAACTGCAATGATTCTTGTAAAAATGCCTATGGTAAGGATCAGCTACTACAAGAAATTTACGTCCAATCTGGAAAATCTCCTTCATCTTTTGTATGATATTCCCTTGTCCTCAGTTTAGCGCTCCTAGAATGTGTATTCTAGAATGCACTTCAGTAAACAAGAGTATTTTGGTAGTGATTTTCACAATACTGGGTAAAAAAGAAAAACAGTTTTTTTACTTAACAAGTTACACTACAAATTAATGTCTAGATTACTAAAAAGGGCTAGAAAGCAATTTATTCAGAAACTACAAATAAAAAAGGTAAATAAGTAATTGTAACTGTGAGAAGCTCTATTCTAGAACGAAGAGGCATGAAATCACATAATAGGAAGCTCAAGATGGGAGCATCAAGGGATGCCATCCAGGGGGACCTTGACAAGCTAGAGAAGTGGGCTCCTGTGAACCTCATGAAGTGCAGCAAGGCCAAGTGCAAGGTCCTGCATCTGGGTTGGGGCAATCACCATTATCAGTGCAGGCTGGGAGATAAAGGGATTGAGAGCAGCCCTGCAGAGAAGGACTTGGGGATGTTCAGAGAGGAGAAATTAGATATGAGACAGCAATGTGTGCTTGCAGTCCAGAGTGCCAATCATATCCTGAGAAGTTGTGGATGCCCCATCCCTGGAAGTGTTCAAGGTCAAGATGGATGGTGCTTTGAGCAGCCTGATCTAGTGAAAGATGTACCCTCATGGTTGAGGGGTGGCACTAGATGGTCTTTAAAGGTCCCTTCCAACCCAAACCTATGATTATACAATTAAACCGTTCCACAATAAGATAGAAAGAATAAGAAAGGAGGGACAATTTTTAAAAAAAGGATCCCATCAGTACTGGCATAATTCAACTACAAATGATTCTCCACCTTCAAATATTTCTTTATGGTTAGCTTTTCTGTGAGACAGATGAAACAAACAAAAATCTTTACGATCAGACATGGACTATTTAATACAAAAGGTGACAGTGGAGTAACACAATCATTTATTTCAAACTCAAGATTCATCTTTTGCCATTTTTATAATATTAACAAAGAATGACAATTATGAACAGCATTAACTTCAGCTGAATTACATGAAAATCAATATGAGTTAATATTTACACTCTTAGACCAATGATTTATAATGATTATTCAAATGGAGTATAATACTTTGTGTCTTTCTGTAGTAAACCCTATATCCAACTGAACCAAACTGAAAATTGAAAATAAGGTGAAAGATTTATTTCCTCAGACTCTCCTGGTACAATTTTATGAAATCATAAAGCCAGCATGAGGGACAGATTTTCTGCTGATTTTAAACATTAATTATAAAAAGCAGTTGCCTAAAAAACTTGGGGTTTTTATTATTATTAATCTTTAAGTTTCAGCAAATATCACCATAAGTGAGATAATCTTTTTGCATCTGATTATATGACTCATGCTTTATTTTAAAAGGCAGTATAAATTTAACTCCCAAAGTCTGTAAGATTTAGGTGAACAGAAATCAACAAATTAACCTGCAACACCCCTGTGTTTCTTAACACTGAATCTTCCCATGATGCATTTTAAAAGATAACACTATAAACAACATTCCAAAATTTGACCCCTATTTGAAACAGTATCCCTCCTCCTTTTTGTTGTAATGACTTTTTCAATACAGAAAAATAAGTAATTTTATTTTTACTTGTTGCAGAGGTTTATGAAAAAAATTTGCTTACTTGAAGCTGAACTGAGTTATCCTGGAGACCTTCTACAATAGGAGAGAATCTATCAACGTTCCTTTCCTCTGCTGCTGCTGTTACAGCTTCCAAAATTTTTTCAAGGCTGTAAGAAAAGCATTTCACTCAGGAGATATTTAACCTTGATGTTCATTTGTTATCTGAAGAGCCATGTTACCAAAGTATTTACCTGCCTCAATTTCTTGTGTACAAATTTAGGAGGTTTAAGGATTACTTGTTTCCTTTAGAGACTTCTGTAGCCAAAGAATGACTTAGTGGATTGCAATGGTTAAGATACCTTAAAAGTAATGCTAAAAAAATTTAAGCAAAAGAATGTCTGCATAACTACTTCCATCTAACCAGTACATCCACATGTCAAGAAAAAAAAAACTCTTCTTGATATGACCATGATAAAAAACACAAACAAAGGCATTCTGGAAACTGACAACATAGTACAGATACTGCTTCCAAACTTAAGTTGAAAATTTTAGTATTTCATTAAGGTATAACTACAGTTTTGGATATCGTAAAATTATCACACTATTTTTGGCTAAATCCGGTACTTACATGTTTTCCTCTCCAACAATGCACATTGCAGAAAGGAGTTTAACTATATCTGTCATCATGTTAGTTTGCTTGGGATCAATTGCTTTGATCAGCAACAAAAGGCTTCTCTCTTCTCCCAGAATTCTTTCCAATCCATACTAAACAACAGAAAAACAGTTGTAAGGAGAGTTGGAGGAAATCCAAATGACTGTATTGAATATCTAGCAAAAAGCAGTGACACTTCCCTCAAGTAAATATTCCAAATGACATTTAAGTCCATTAAATACTTAATTAAAAAAAGTTAATGAGAAAAGTCAAAAATGGGACTCTTACTCTGTAATAAGAGTATACATCAGCACCAAAAGTTTACACTATTCTCTGAGTATATTTCTGCAGAGAGGAAGTGGCAGCAGAAAGAACTTCAAACCACACCTGACCAACACACCGCTTTTCCAAATTGCACAGGCTTATACCCCCAATCATGTGCATTATCCAGTTGAACTGTAGTAATTCAGATTTCCAGATTAAAAAAAAATCCCATACCTTATTATTCATGAAGGCTCTCAAACACTGTATAACCTTATGCTGACTCCTCTTCACAACTTTGTCCTGGCTGAATCAATAAAAAAATTCAGTGTAATTAAATGCTGCTTACATATTAAGAAAAGATGGCAATTTTATATTAAGTCATCCTTACTTTTTTGTCTCAACCAATCTTTCCAAAACATCCAACAGCAGGCCCAGACCTTCTCGGCCAAAGTTTTCAACCCAGCTAGGGGAGAAAGAAAAAAAGACATTAAAAAAATTGACATTTCAAAGAGTCATTACAATGACTGAAAATTGTCAGCATAAATAAAAGCAGTATAACTGGATCATTTTAAAACCCAAAATTGACTCTTTACTCAATAGATCAAGAGTCATTTCATTCACTCATTGACAAAATAAGATAACCTTAAATTAAAAAAGATAAAAAATTAGAGTATCCCAATAAATTTAGTAATTTTAATTTTTAAATTAACAATTATGCATTCTTTGGCACAGAACTGTAATTAAAAAACCCTTGCAAAGGAAAGGAAGAAAAACAACAATTTCTACTACACACTGTTCTAGGGTGTCCTGGAAAGGTCAGAATCCAACCATGGCAGAGAAGGAAGGAAAATCCTAAAGAAGTGGCTGTCTGAGATATTAATCCATAAGAATATCTCCAGGTGAACACAACAAGAATTTAAAATTTCAGCTATTGACAAAGCTATCTTTTGGTGAGGTTAAGCCTGGACATGTTATTCCTACATGAGACAGCTACTTCACAGTCCTGTTTACTATTGCTGAAAAACACCTGATATCAAATACAAGTAACTGCATGACTGACAGCAGTACTGCAACCATCCCTTTGATAATAGCCATTGGTATTGCTGAAACTAAGATGTTTGATCAATTACCTAACCCTAAAGTTCAGACAACACTGTCATTCATAGTCATAACAGAAGGAGTATTTTTCTCTTTATACTTCATTGCCTGTGTAAAGCACAGATATTTTAAACTTCAAACTTCTAACAAAATCTCACTTGAGAAAGAAGTTGGCTGCAGAGGCAACAAAAATACATATACAAGCAGAGAAACTGTAGAGACTATTTGCTGAGGAAACTCCTTTTATAAACGGTGAAGTTATAATATTTGATTATGGAATGAATTCATAGGTACCTGAATACTCTTCTCTTTCTGTAAGAGGCAGGAATATTTCCTGACACCTTTAGTCAACTTTCCATGCTACTGTCATAAGACAAGCCCTTGTATCTCTTATTGTCGTCTTTGGTCAACAAGACAGAAAATTATTTTGTAAAGGGTATCTCTTCCATACTTTTTCCACTTCTAAAGTAGTGTATTACCTTTATCTATTAACTGATTACAAAACCATCTCTATTTAGAACAGATCTAATTAGCTTGATGAAGATGTAATACTTTTCACCATCTTCATCATCAAAACATGGATACTGTTGTGAGTGCAGTACCAATAGTTTCTGTGCATTCTTTAAATTATTACTTAAAAAAAAGCTTAAGTAGAGGAAATCCCTTGTCATGTATTTTAAAAAGTCTTTTATGTAAAAAAGAAGCATCCATTCTGCAACATCAGAAGTTCAACATCAAGATGGTGATCAGAATCAGTAAAAAAATTACAGCGTTCACTTTACTTTTATTATAGCCTCTCCATTGCTTTCTTTGTTTTGTCTATTTACACAACATTGTATACCTTGGGTAAAATTTATTTATCACCACTTTTGAAGAGTAACCAGAATATTTAGATACTCCTATAATGGTAGGACCTTACTAGTGACAAGTAATAAGCTATTCTGTTGGAAATAACACAAGGGAGATACAATAGCTGTTTTGAATACACAGTACTTCCAATCCCATCATAGGATGGGATTAAACAGAACTGTAATGGACTTAAAATTATAGGAAAAGAGAACCAGATGAGATGCTTTTATATGTTTTTCCCTTAAAAGTAAATATATATGAAAATAGATTTTCTCCTTCCTGGATGGGTGTTTCATTCTGAAACAGATTAGGCAAATAACTGTCAATTATTTTTTGTATAACTGGCCATAGGTGACCTAAAGACAATCCTACTACACGCTTCTTAGCACATTTTGTACTGGACAGAATTGTGCACAGCCACTTTGTCATACATCCAACAGCTGAGGATGCTGAGAATGATCAAGTGCCTAAAATACTGCTGCATTACTGCCCTTTTCTCTGGTTCCACAAAAGAACAAAGATTACTTACACTATCCAGAGCAAATACTCAGCTTTTTGTCAGTCTGACAACATACAAAGCTAGCAGTGCCCCGATTTTCAATGTATTAAAAATGTCCTCTTGGTTGCAACAGATTTAGCTCTTTTCATTATTATGCAAAAGGAGAAGAAATAATTGTAGATAACTAGTTATCTGTAATACTACGTACAGCTAGATTACTGAACCACTTTTGATAAATTGTATTGGCAACTGTGAGGTAAAAACACCCCATTTATTTACCCAAATAGTAATCAACATCAGTGGATACATTTTCCTTTTGGGGCTTTCTGTTTATACTGATGGAAAATAAATACTACTTTTTGCAGTAAGCCATAGATTTCAATACATTTTTCTAAGTACCAGAAACTACTCAATATCACTTGATTCAGACTTTTTCTGTCAACTAAAAATACATTTTACAAAAATGACTAACTGAAAACAATGTTATAGAACCAGTTCTTGCATTAGAATCTGAAATGTCAATAAGACTAAAAAGTTAGGTTGATTAGAGTATAGTAATTGGAAAAACAGTAAAAAAACCCTAAATTACATATTGTCAAAAAGATGACAGCCCACAAATGTGAAGACTGCCAGGCTATATCCAATTTAATTTAATTCTCATCCTGTTAAAAAAGCATAAATTTATTCTTAGGTATTATACACACAAAAAATAAAATCCCGAAGTTTCACTGGTTATTTCTCATTGTCCCTATCATATGAGGCAGAAGTTAAAAATAATCATGGATTTATAGCAGCTGGACTGGAGTTCAGTATTTATGTGTCAAAGTAAGTTCTTACTCAAAGATCTGACTGCTGATCGGAAAAATCAAGGTCACCAACATCTGCATCCAATGAATATCAACTGTTGTTACTCATTAGAAAGAAGGGGACATGGTTTAAAAATGTTTACTCCACAAATTTTTAGCATAAAGAACAGTGTGCTGCTGTTGCTACATTTTTGCTGTATTTGTAAATAAGCTCTATGGAAGAACTCACTTTTTTCCTAAGGCTATTTTAAAATGTTCTTTTTAAGCCTAGTGCGGTCTATGTTAACAGTCTTTTTCAGCACCACTCAATACACCAGGGTTGTAATCCTTCTTCTGATTTGACTAAAATGTATTTATGGACAAGTAGTAGAGATTTTTTTTTTTTTATTTTTTTTTAATGAAACTACTGTCTACTTAAATACCTCTTCTTTGGTGTTTTTACACGCCACAGTCACTCTCCTTCCAGTTCAAACCTCTCAGATTTAGAATCTATTCCACCCACTAACTTAATAATGAGTTTCACGCCAATCCAAGCATTATAGTTCTTTTGTGTTGTCTCTTACATTCTACTTAATGTTTCAAATTGAAGTTAAATTTTAATAAATTATGGTCAAGTTAAGACTTTGATTCAACTGCAAAATTTTCTATCTACCACAGTTTATATTTGACTGAACAAAGTTCAAGCCAGTGTTGCAGTCTAGACCTATCTGTAACAATAAGTTAGATAAACTAATATCTCAAAAGTATCAATGCAATACTTTGATATCAACAATGCATCATACCCTTCTAGCATGCTTTGAAGGACTGACATAAAATACACTAAGGTTATGAAAATCAAAACATTCATTTTTCCATTTCTCCATGCACAAAAGCACTTGCTCTTTTCTCTGTACTCATGATATATATCTACAGATTTCTAATCCTTTCCTTACTCAAAGTGAAACACTTACGGAAAACCTACTTAGTCCAAAAGTTCGTAATATGTAGTTACTGTAAAGCTTTCTGTACTTTGTTCTTCCAGATAACATTGATCACCAGACTTTTGGTATTGATGCTCTACTACAAGTTCATAGTCCAATTCAACTTGCATTCTCTATCAAGTGTCTCAAGTATAGACCAACACCATTATTTCATAGCTGGCCTCCACATATCTTATTCTGATACCATTTCTCCATCTTCCTCACCCCTTCCTGTCCTATCACATTGTATTGTGCTGTCAGGCAGAACTAGCACCTCACCAAGACCATAGGTTTTGGTTTGGTTTGGTTTTTTGGGGGAGGGGGGTTAACTTTGCTCTTGGGTGTGTGGGAAAGGGGCAGCAAAGAGTATTACATAGAAAAAGACAAAACTATCCAGTCCTATCAAGAACAGAGAGGAGAGATTGCTCTAAGCTTAAGTTGTCACACGTTTCATACATTTTGCATTTGTACTTCCAGACACATATTAACAAGCAAAGCTTTCTTTGTTAACTCAATGTAAGTGTAAATAAAGTCTCCGGGTTTGTGGGTTGTTGTTTTGTTTTTTAAACAAGGAAGGGGAAGCAATACTACATCAAAAAATAGCTTCGCATTCGTGGAGGAAGTATACCTTCTGTAAAACCCTCTAACAGAAGAACTCAGGCTCACGCAAAGCATGTTTCTTTCCATGTGAACCATTACATATTCTAAATGAAACAATCCAATTCAAAAACAAATTTATAGAAGGAAAGAAGCAAAACAGCCATACAGAAGACCCACATCAACAACTTTGCCAAGCCAGATGCAGAAAGTACTAAGTTGTCTAATCCTTTTTAATCACATCCCATCATAAGCATCCCCAGCATTTCATTTGCATTATTTTGATCTAAACCCAAAACAGTTTCCCAAAATCTCGTGTTCAACTGTTGGCTTAAATAGGAACTCTAAAACAAAAGGTTGTAAATACAGTAGAACAAAAAAAAAAAAAAAAAAAAAAAACAATTTAATAAAATAAAGCCAGCATACACAAATCAAGCTGCAAGGATCAAATACAAATTAAATGTAAAGATTTAGATCAGCGTTAGAGTTATGATTACTGAAGAGTTAGCCTTTAAAAAAAAAATCCCAGGTAAACTAATGTGGTGCTCTCTTCTCCATAGATAAACCCCACAGATACAGCAAACATTACTAGAAGGCAGCAAGGAAGAAAGCCTAAAGCACACTGGACAGAAGGAGGAGCACACAATTAAAAACATATATGTTTTCTGGCTAACAAACTTAACACCAAGGTGTCTACCTCCCATTATTGGTCACCCTGACAAAGTAAGTTAAAAGATTAGAGTTAAGAGAATACTTCAAAAGTAAAAATTTAAAAAACCTTTTGACTATTTAGCACTAGAAAACAAACTGCTCTGCATTACACTTGTTTTACATTCTCTTAGCATTACCCTGTACAGATCAGTGAAATCTACTGAAAAATAGATCTACTGAAGATACATAATCAATGAGGAAAAAAAAGGTTTGATCATTCACTAATGCATACCCATTGATTAATAGGAAAACCTTGAAACACGCACATCTACAGATCCTTAAGTTTTAATCCATTAAGAAATAAGAATATGATTAATCTCTGCAATATGTGTTAATGATGTTACCTGACAGGATTACTAGTCAAGGACACACGGAGAGATTCTAAGCAGGTGACCAGTCTTTCATCTGTTGACCCAGATTTTAACTCCTGAATAAACTCTTGGGGTGAAATCTTCCGACTGTTCTTGAGACTTCCCTGAAATACAGAAAATACATTCTTATTTGGCACATATAGGACTTGAATAGATTATTAATGGATAACCTTCATTTCTATTCCTTGAAAAAACAGGAGGGAAAAAGATATAATTTAATCCTAAACCTGTAACTGTTGTCCATCTACTATATAAGCTAAATGCTGAGTAAATTTGTGTCAATTGATGAACAAATTTATAATCAGTAGTCAAAAGCAGCAGGCTTCAAATGTAGAAATGTATCACGCACACTCAGCAAAATACAAATTTTGCAGTGAATGGATTCTGTTTATGCATTGCAAACATCTTAATTTTCAGTACTCAACAGAATGAAAAAAACAGTTCCGAGGTGCTTTGAAGAGATCGCAGGGCACGTGTCCAGAAGGGTGACAGCAGTCATATGAGAATATAGAGGGAAGAACCAGAGCACCAGAAGAGTTGGCGTTACTCAGGATGTTACTGCAGTAACTTGAGTTCTTGCAGATAATGTAAAACGCTTTTCCCTTAAAAGGTCCTTCAGATGAGGAGTATATGAGCCTGGGATTATAAAAACAGACTAGCTTTGGCCCTCTAAGGACTAAAGTAAGGGAACTTTAAAAATTTAAAAAAAAGAAAAAAACAATTAAAAATTACTTCTTTGGAACCACTGAAGTTCTAAAGATAAATCCCAGCTCCTCATTTGTTTTATTTGCCATCTGTAAGAATGCAGTGCAACACAAGTATGACTATTGATGCAATAAGGACACTTACTCAACCTTCAGGTTTGCATTTTGCCTTGCTTTTTGGGTTTTGCTCTTTTTGGCAGGTGGGGAGGCAATTGGGGATATGAAGAACAGGGAGACAGAAAGGAAAATGCAATAGCAAGTTAATGCAGCACTGCAAAAGTAGTGTTGTGCAAGCAAAACATTTTCTGTTCCAAGCAATATAGGTTGAAGACACTGACACTGACTTTGATTCATCACTGTATCTGTGGTGTTGAAAGTTGCTTAAAGTAAATTCCAGATATTAATGACTCTTCTGAAGGATATATAGTATCCATCGTTTTAAACAAAGCAATGGTTATACTGAACTAATGAAACTCCACAATTTGCAATTAAAATGGCAAATCTAAGAGGCATTGACCCTATTCTTAAGAGTATCCTCCCTTTTTTTTTTTTTTAAGTAGCAGCAAAGGAAAAAATTTGTAGACCGTGGAAAATAAGTCTACTCTATTAGTATCCATTTATTACATGAAGAAGGATAGATATATTTTCTACACAACAGATCTCAGTTCCAAAAAAAAGAGGCTTACAATGGGATATACAACCTATATTTGACTTAATCCATTGGAAAGGCTCCTTTTTTGAGAGCAGAAGCACAACGCCTCTGTCATGTAGCACTAAAGAGAGTTACCAAATAATACTCTATTATCTAGTGGCTGGCAGCGCAATAACCTGAAATTATCCACTGTAAGTGGTGAGGCAGTCTCATTACGTTATTATACAGAGCTTCATACAGAAGTTGGTAGATCTGTAGTAGATCCTCAGGAAGTGTCGAAAAACATACTTTTTTCCTACTGAAGTAGATGGTGAAATAGTTTCTAGCAGAGAGGTGAAGTTAAAAACTGGGAAGAGTGGTTGGCAGACCAGAGGGACCTCAACAGACAGGAGAAATGGGCAGAGGAATTTCAGAGAGTTCCACAACAGGAAATGCTAAATCCTAAACCTGGGGAAGAATAATCCCATTCACCAATACACTTTGGGGCCAACCAGTTGGAAAGTAGGTTTGTAGGAAAAAAAAATTGTGGGTCCTGGTGGATCACAAACTGACCATGGGAAGTGCATCACCAACCGGTCAAGGTAGGTGATCCTCCCCTACAGCTTTTACATAGCTACATCTAAAGAGGAATGAAAAAGCAACTGGATAGAATCTCCCAGCCAAATGTAGAAGATCCTAAAAAAAGCAAAAAAAATTCATGATATTAAGAACTAAGTATCAGACTTGATAAAACATAAAAAGTAAAAGCTACTATACCATTAGTTGCCCAAAACACTACAAATTCACTGGCTAAGGGGAACTGGTGACAAGGGTTTCTGTCTGGTTATTCAAGAGCTTATACACTGAATACATCCATCCTGTTACAATAATCGCCAAAAATCTTAAGACTAGACAATATATACCCTTGAGGCACAATCAGAAGAATTTGAGTTACAGCTGTGATATAAAGAGGAAACTGTTACAACTGCAGTGTAACAGGGGATCAGGGCCATGTCTGTATGCATGTGCAGCGTATCCAGTTCCCTGTGCGATCCTGGATCTTCCCAGCTGATCTCTGCATAGGTGAGATAATGGACTAAATGGGATAAAAGACAAGATGACCAAACTCCTAGCGGCCTTCATGACAAAGTATTAGTGTACCATCAGCAAGTTTGCTGACGACACAAAACTGGGAGGAGTGGCTGACATGCTGGAAGGCTGTGCTGCCATTCAGCGGGAAGCTCTGCTGAGAGGGGCCTGGGAGTCCTGGTGGGCAATAAGCTGACCATGAGCCAGCAATGTGCCCTTGTTGCCAAGAAGGCCAATGGTATCCTGGGGTGTATTAAGAGGAGTGTGGCCAGCAGGTCGAGGGGGGTTATCCTCCCCCCCTCCTCTGCCCTGGTGAGACCCCACCTGGAGTACTGTGTCCAGTTCTGGGCTCCCCAGTTCAAGAAAGATGAGGAACTCCTAGAAAGAGTCCAGAGGAGGGCAACTAGGATGATAAAGGGACTGGAGCACCTCCCCTACGAGGAAAGGCTGAGAGAGTTGGGCTTGTTCAGCCTGAAGAAGAGAAGACTGAGAGGGGACCTTATCAACACATACAAATATCTTAAGGGCGGAAGTCACGAGGATGGAAGCAGTCTGTTTGCAGTGGTGTCCAGCGACAGGACTAGGGGCAATGGGTGCAAACTGAAACATAAGAGGTTTCAGTTGAATATGAGGAAAAACTTCTTTACTCTAAGGGTGACAGAGCACTGGAACAGGCTGCCCAGGGAGGTTGTGGAGTCTCCTTCTCTGGAGATATTCAAGGCCCGCCTGGATGAAGTCCTGTGTAACATGCTCTAGGAGAGCCTGCTTTAGCAGGGGGGTTGGACTAGATGATCTCCCGAGGTCCCTTCCAACCCTTGCGATTCTGTGTGTGTCTGTGTGTGTGTGTTACAGGAGCTCTCCAGTTGGAAATTTCAAAAAGTCCCAGAAATTCTCCTGGCAGCTCCTGCTGTGCTTAGACTAGTTGATAAGCACTATTTGTATGCCTAAGCATATAGATTAATATCCTGGGTGGAGAATCTGTCATTTCCAGTGAATTCCCCCAGCAGTTCCTGCTGTAAAATTGACCAAGCTCAATATAACCAAGATACTGATAAATAGTCAGTAAAATTGCTTTCTTAAGATGCAGAAACAGTCATACAGGACAGTCGTATGGACAGGACATACAGTTAAAATGGTTAGACAATATTTTGGAAGTAATTTCATATAATCAATAGTAATGTGTGCAGTGGAAAGGTCACATGGGACAAGAGCCCAGCCAGACTATGAGAATTCACTAGAATGACATTTCAGAGTCTCATCTGACCCATCTGAAGACAGTGTCACAAGCAATGGAGACTCACATCAACATCCAGACAGTAACCAGCCATCCTGTTTCAGATTCAGTTCCCCACCTGAACATTAGCCTATGCAAAAGATGCCAATAAACTGTGAATGTCTGTACAACATACCCACAGTACCAAGCACCACTTATTCATAGTTACGCCAAGGTTCTGCAACATAATAAGAATATGATACATCTGCCAGTGCTTAAATAAAATGAGAGCTGCATTTGGTACCAATTGTGAAACTGATTATATTAGCTATATTTCTGCATGGGAAAAGCTGCTTAAAGTTCAAAATGCTCGAGTTAACTGAGAAACAGGAAATATCTTGAGGCATCAGTGCCTCTAGAAATTTAATTGCTCAACTGAAGAACAACTGGTCTGTGAGCAGATGCAGTATGAAGTCAGCATTAATTAATTCAGTTAAAACATTACAAGGGAGTAAGCTGCATAACAAAAACAAAATCTTGTGAAGAAAACTCACTTTAAAAACACAGTTTGGGTGTGTTCAACATACAGAACAGCAAAACTTAGGATAGAGTAACGTTATAGCAATGCTGCTTTTATTTCCACTGGAGTATTAACTCTGTAACACTGAAACTGATTTTTAAAACTTTTCTGAGGGGGAACATCTTTGTATGTGTTTACATAGCACTTAAAAATGTGATGCTGTTTCTAACCTCAGATTATCATAATACATACAAATGGCAACAAAACCACAGAAAATACACTGGACATGACAGTCTCTAGCAACAAACAGAACCACACTGCTTTTGGTAGATGAGAGTTCATGCTCACATAATAGCCTTTAAACACAACCAGTAGTTCTCTTCTCCAAATGTTTCCTAATAAATAAGACATGACACCGCAGGAGACAGAAATTTCATTCCAGATTTCCAAGCCACGATGGTTTAAACCATATGTGATATACGTCTCTAAGATAATGTTTTTAAGGGAAGAAATAAGGCTTCATCTAAACACTACATGTTACAAGAAAACAAGAAAGTACTACCAGAATACTGAACTATTTGAGCAGAACTCTTCCAAGCACACAATTTTTGCTATCGTTCAAATTTTCATTAAGTACTACTAGTATAGAATCATAGGAGCATTTGGTTGGAAAAGACCTTTAAGATCATAGAGTCCAACCATACCCGTCCACTACTAAACCATGTCCCTAAGCACCTCATCCACCTGCCTTTTAAATACCTCCAGGGATGGGGACTCAACCACTTCCCTGAGCAGCCTGTTCCAATGCCCGATAACCCCTTCAGTGAAGAAATTTTTCCTAATATCTAATCTAAACCTCCTCTGGCACAACTTGAGGCCATTTCCTCTCATCCTATTGCTTCTTACTTAGGAGAAGAGATCAACACCCACCTCGCTACACCCTCCTTTCAGGCAGTTGTAGAGGGTATGTTCAGGTAGTTGTATCCCGTACCACAAGACTGTCTATTTGTAGGAATACTTCTACACGGGGAGCCCCTGAACACATTATAGAGAGTGATGATAACAGCATATTTACAGACAAACATACACAGGCATACATACAGAAGCATGCTTTCAGCCAGCTGTTTAAGAAGTCTCGAAGCAAAGTGGAGTAAAATGACGATTAGACAATGCAGGCCAGTAGAACTCTGGTTACTTTTAAGTAACTTTGAGTCCTGAAGTGATGGATTCATTCTAAACATCTCATGTGTACACAGAGGCAGGTCACAGTATTCTATACATAAATAAGCACCTGAGCATAACCCCATCAAACCCAGCATAATTTCTAAATGCATCAATAACAGAGATGTGCTTTGTGAATACTGGAAAGGAGTTCTGCATTTCTAAGAAACAGAAACCCTGATTCTGAGGTCAGTGATGAAGCTTTGACTACAGTGGAGTCCGCTTCAATCATCAGAGGCTGCTTTCAGCAATTCATTAAGATTTCTGTTCTTCATTTTAATAGTTTTTATAATCATAACTGCTTTAGATGAAACCTGCTCTGCATAGCACTACTCTGCACAGAAGTTGCAAATGAGGATATTTGTCCCAACACAACATAGCTTAGTACCCACCTCCTTAAAGTATGAACTACCAAAGGACGCTACTGCAGCATCACTCATAGAATGAGAGGTACCTAATATTCAGGAGCTACATGGCACTTCAGCTCTTCTGAAAAAGTACGACACTCATCAAGTCAAGGTACACCAAAATTTAGCCAGGTGCCCTGGGCACGCAGTGCACTATTCCCTCTAGACCGAGAAGGCACTCAGACAGTCCAATGCACTTGAGGCATGAAAGAGCATGCCAGGAATGACGAGTTTGCAAGGGCAAGGGAAGGAGTTTCCCATCCCAGTCACTCCAGCACTAAGCTGAATTTGTCTGCAGCACTACTGTATCAAACAGCTGAATCTATGCTTCACAGAAACAGCTCCTCCTGGTTATACAATGAGTGAATGCCAATTCCAGTAAGCATACAACAATAGGAACAGAGTTCAGTAAAGACAAGAGTTTCCCTGCATGAATTAGTCTTCAGTAACCTCCCACACCAGAAAGGCAGATAGATGGGCTGGCAGCAGAGGAGGGAATGGAAAGGAAAAAAATGCTATTGGGGGCTTTATGAAAACATGCAAGGCAACAGTGTATGGGAACAAATCACTACCCTGGGAGAGGAAACAGACCTGTCCTCTTCAATAGAGTACCTTGTATGGCTGCTTCGGGCATAGTGCAAGAAGCTCCACTGCCAAAAAAACAAGTATGATGACAACCAAGAAAAAAAAAATATTTATTGCAAACAGCACTCAGAAAGAAGGATCGATGAAACCTACTCTGCTATAGGCTTCAGTTCTTTGCAAATAGTAAGTGCCTGGAAGCAAAGAGCAAACATGGAAACCTTTCTCAGAGAAACAGCATCATGATGCTAAGATTCCAGCAACAGATGCAGATGCAGCAACTCTGCACAGCCAGCCATGTCCCAGTATAATATTACTTTGTAGATCAAACAACTGAGGTCAGAATAAGTGTGGAGGCTAGGGGTATCAATGTCATAAACCTTCACATGCTGTTTTAGGCTGAGAAACAAGAATGTTGCGAGATTTACTAGCCTGAAGTTCCATGAATTCCCATTAAATATCTCTAAAAAAAAAGAAAAACAGGCTAGACTCCTAATCTTCTGGTACTAAGGAGCTTTTATGCTATAGGACTAGTAGCTTTGATAAGCTCATCTTAAATAAAACAATCTCCAGACAGTTCAGTGTTCAGGCACCTACCTTCCTAAAAGTGCTAGAGCATTACATCATTTAAAGTAGACAGTAAGATAAATACCTCATTAAATTACTATATTTAATGTCTTATTTTCTTAGTATTTAGTTATAATTACATATAGGCCATTTTTACTGATATCTCTACATGTACAGAGCAGCAAGAGTCAAAGAATCAAAAATATGAATTCTAAAATGACCAGGAGGTCTGACGATAATATTAGCATTGCAGCATTTAGCACTGGAGTCAGTCCCCAATTTACAAAAACTAAAGTAGTTTTTCTTATGCCAACTTAATCCTTGAACTGCCCAGTACACAACTCCTTGCACTTCTCTAAAACAACCAGTAATTATCACAGTAAGTAAAAAGCAGATACTAATTGGGTTCACATGCAACACTTCCATTATGAAGTATTACACAGCACCACAACATGAATTCTGTACTGAAGTCAAATATGAAAAAGTCTAATCAGTTAAGGAATTCTTTTTAAACAGTGCTAGAAAAAAAAAAAGAAAGGTTCACATCAAACTTTTCCAAGAACCTTTCTGCAGAATCATTCCATCTCCACTAATAGCCATACCTCTACCAAAAAGAAATGTTCTGTGTACAGAAGACACACCTCAAGTACAAGGGAGTATCTTTCATTGCAGCTTGTAAAGTAAGGAGATAGTGCCCTTTAAAACTGCGTGTGTCTATCAGAAACAAAAGTTGGTCAAAAGAATGTAACATGTATGCAGCACTTTTTCTCTCCAATAACAAATAATGTAAATAGTAATTCATTTTTGGTGTACTTCAGAGAAATTTACTTACAGACTTTGAAGCAGTGCTAATATATTGCATCACCATTTCTTTTTTGGTATTAAAATCCTTTTCTCTCAACGGCATCTTCTTGTCTTCATTTAAATTCATATCTTCCTAGAATGGGAAGACAAAAAAAAAGTTTTAAATGTCATCCAGCAACACAGTTTAACTATGAGAGACTGATTTAAAAAAATTATCCCTTTGTTCTGTAATTCTGTTCCTCAGTTCCCAAATACTTAATCCTGGGCAGCTGAATCTGCTTTGCCCTGAGAGTAGTTCACAAAATAAGATTCACCTTTGCAATAGGTAAGGCCCAAATTCTTGACCACTTGATCATTAAATCAACACCTTCAACTGTCATCAAAACTCCATCACAATTAATTTATTCCACATAAACCCAGAGGTCAAAAAGAGCAGATGCAGAAACACATTCAAAGCTACACAGCAGGTATTCATTGACATTTCTGACACAGGGACTACTACTATTGCAGCCTAGAAATGCTGTGATCATTGTACTCTGTTCCACATCTGTGAGAAATGACATTTCCTATCATGCTGGAGGCAAAAAAAAAAAAAAAAAAAAGGTTTAAAAAAAAAGAAACAATTTAGGCACGCACCACACATAGGAGCACATACAGCATTACTATGGTCACCCAAGCTTAGCAAGAATTACTGCAGTTATTTTCAGCTGAGACTCACAAGGTGAATCCCTACCAGCTTTGGCAGGAGGAGGATCAGCAGGTAACAATTTTGATATCAAAGCTATTTCACCTTGTCAGAAATCAAAGACAAAGAGCAAGAAAACTCATAACCTTAGAATTTTAAGACAAAAAAACCCACAGAATTTTATACTACACTGGAACCTAAATTTCCTTGTCTTTCACTAGTTTTCATACTGAATAGGATAGAATCAAGCACAGTTCCTAGAAACATTTAAAGTTTTGTATAAATCCAAGCTGTGAGAAGACATTACAGAAAATGCTTGACCCCTTAAGTTGAACTTCTTAAAAGAACAATTAGGGCAATTTTGTGTAGATTCTGGATTTTACCACCACCACCAAAATATGCTACTGTTTCCTCTCCTTAAGGACTACAAAAAGTTCCTGACTTCAGTCTAGCATGCATTAAAATTATTATTTATTATTTAATAAATTATTTAATTAGTATTTTATTGTTTATTTGATAGTATATAGTGTATTTATCAAATATATAAATCTGATACTATACTATATATACTTTATATTATTTTTTTGGTATTTTTAGTATCAAGTAAATACAGGGTGCATGTTCTAAAAAGTATTCATTCAAGCAATAATAACATAATCTTTTGCCTCCTTGTCAGCCAACTAGCTTGGTGTTAATTCCTACATCTGAAAGCAAAAGGAAAAAAAAAATTTGTCTAAATAAGCTGGAAGAAAGGAGGCCACAGATACTTTGCTCATACAGTCCTGTTCTTCAAAATACTGCGTTCCTTTGATCAAAAAATTCAGAGAGAAAGTATTAGCTTATGACCTACCCAAAATTCTAGCAGTGCATAAGGACACACACGTTCCTGAATATTTTGCAAGTTGCCTCATACTAAATCAAATGTTGGGGACATTATCTTGAAAGGGTATGCTGCATTTTTCTAGCTTTTCTTGGATGAAAGCAAAACAAAAAACTACTGTGATTTACTTAATGATGGGAAACCTGGTGTGATCCAAAAATGCTGCACAGACTCAAAAATCCATACTAAAATAAAAAAAAAGAGGCTTAAATACACATGCATTAAAAACACTGTTGGGATCATATATTGTATGCAAAGAAATAATTTTCTTCAAAGACATATAAAGTGCAAAAATTTTTTGTGTGTGTATACACCATTTGGAAAAAAAAATTAAAGATATTTAAAGTTACCCATCTCTATCAAAACTTTAAAAAGTCACTGCATTTTTTTTAAGATGAGAAAGAACACATGATCAACCACAAAAAGTAGTGTCTAGGTTTTTGAGTTTGAAACACTAAAGAGTAATCACCTGCTCAAAGGAAGGGTGAATGAAGGCTGTTAAGCATGCTGTTAAATGGTCAGGTGGAAACTTAAAAAATTAAACCAGTTACACAACAAATCAATCTAAATATTTTAATTTACTGGTCAAGCATTTAGCAGTTAATTACAAAACTAGCCAGGATTTTTACAATCCATCAATGAATTCTGACATTGATATATGGTTTTGGACATAAAGATCTGGGAACTGCTAAAAAGCATTTAAAATAAGAACAGATAAGGAAGTTCTTTTTTCAATAACAAATTCTTTCAAAACCAGAAAACTCCTATAACTTTAATTTCTCAACAACTGTTCAAAAATCTTTACACCTTATCCAAGACATTTCCTTAGTTTAAAAATAGGGGGGAGAGAATCGAAATCAAGTCAGATTGCCAAAAATACTACAATGTTAGTATTCCCTCTAGCCTTTCATTTGTTATCTTATCTTGTACTTCTTATTTATCAGGTATTTCTTATTTTATGTAATATTTCAGTTTAGTTAATTACCTTCTACTAAATGCACAACATATTTTTGACTATTCTTATAACCAGGCAACACATATGTTGAGATACACACATAACAACCCTTTACCATAAATTACTAAAATCAAGTCCAGCTTGACATTACCAGATAAATTTGGCTTTTTCTGCAAGTCCCAATAAATGTCTTTGGAACACTGTGCCTCAGGATTCCTTTCCACAGGAATATAATTGTATAGCAATACTGGCTTCAAATGAAAATACACTTTACCTGTATATTTAATAAGGATAGCTGTACTTTATTTAATACTTAAATTGTATTTTTAAAACCTACATAAACAGAAACATACAAACACTGAAAGCAAAGTATTCCATTTTAAGTTTCACAAAAACATATAGCTAGGCCTTTCTCGATGTTTTCTGAGAGTTATCTTCAGTACTTTGCCTGCAATATGCCAGGTTTTTTTTTTTCCATAACAACATTGAAATGCATGTATATCCTACCTAAGGGGGAAGGAAAACAAACAAAAGAAAAAAAGCTTTTCACATTAGCCTGTAGCTACTGCAAAGTTCATTCTTCTGTTTAAAGCAGTTTTGCACTTCTTTCAGACTTGTTCTTTTCAGTTTTCTGAAAAATAACTTCTGAACTTATATAACAAAGAGGAAAAAAAAGGGGTTGTTTTTCCTCCCAAAATTATCTTCTAATCACATTAAAAAAATATTAAAAAAAAAAGAAGAAAAACCTATTAGTACAACCCATAGGAAATATTCTGTCTGTGTGTGCAGTAAAAAGTAATTTCTTTGTTGTTGTTTTTAACAAATGCAACTTTATTAAAGCAATTGATTTATACAGATTAGAAGTATTCAGCGGTACCTGGGGCACATCAGATGTGGCCTAGTTTTTAAAATACTTCAACACCATTCTTTTATTTCATCTTAAATCATTTGAAGTTATTCTACAGGTGAGCAATACCTCTTTGGAAAACAAGAATAAGTCATTTCACATGGATATTTTCCTAATAGCACTAACAGAAGTTAAAAGAGCTAAATGACAGTTAATTACTAGGTTTAACTGTCTGGTTGTATGAGCTCTTCCATAATTTTTGCCATCAAAACCACACAGGATGCCACTGCATGAAAGATTGGGAGAAGGAAGCAATATGCTTCCAGGAAAACCCAAAGTATAATGTAACACATTGAGTGAAACTTCAGAATTTAGAAACTGCTCCCTTCAGCACTAACCAATTGACTATTTTTATTTTGTGCAAAATCAGCTCTAAAAGCCTGGCTACAACATTAAAATTGTTCACCAGCCCCAAATCACGTAATTTGATCAGAACAGCAAACTAGAGACTACAATATATAATTAGCTATGTAATCTACTGTGACTAAACTAGCTTTATTCCAGTCCATTCAAGTGTGTATAATCTGAAGAATCCTTTCTGCATTACATGTTATAGCTAAAATAACACTGATAAAGTAGTTTATCAAAGACATTAAGTGCTTTGTTATTCAATGAAACTAGGAAAGCATTCAAATTATCCAGGATGTCATCATTACTTGAACATATTTTTACAAAGTAGTTATAAAATTTGAATTCATTGCTTCAGGACCCATGGATATAAGCATTTCTGTTTACCTAGACACACAGTAGTAGGTTTCTGAGGATTTATTGAAAGTTTCCATTTTTTTATGGCATAGTCTCAACACCACACACTATCCTATACCAGAATCCGTGGGGGATAGTAGAGAAAGAAAACCTACATTCATGTACCACGGGTTGTGTACAGGGAGGCTTACCTTCAATTTTTGTAAGACCTCTCCCATTTCCTAACATTTGAGCAACTACCATTCACAGTAGAATTTCTTAACAGAAGTAAAATATCCTAGACACGGAGGTATACCAATAAAAATGGACCATGTGAGAACAAATACAAAAGTTGGTAACACAGTAAATTAGTCCTTCCCTTCATCAGCTTAACCATGAAAATCCTGAATCCTGCCTCTTAGTCATAGCTCTCAACAGTTCTACAAAAGCATCTTCAAAACTAAACTAACGTTACTGAATACTAGGAATTACAAATTCCATAAAGGTACCTCTCTCATAGCACATTTAATTTCCTCCACATCCCAGCCCCTGGTAGTCCCTTTGCGTTTCAAGAGTTACTTGTTACTTGCTGTGAGGCAGAGAAAGAAATAATAATCTAGGCATCACTCTCCTTGTTAATGTCCTCTTGTGCTCTTCAGATTGCAATCACTCTATTCTCTCATGGCCATTCCATGTTTAGTTTTCAGTTGCCCAAAATGTCATCATCATCATCATGACAAAAAACCTCAACCTATTGAGGTGGTACCAATGCCACATGATCTTTCCAGAAAGTGACTGCTCTTTTGTAACACAGTAACTATGACAGCTAAGGAAGAAAGCAAATTTGAGACTGCATGTGCAGACAAATGCTGCTTTTGAGGCAAGAACCTTAAGTCTTTTTTGTGCAAGGGTGACATGGAATGTAAGTTCAGAACAAAACCCTGCTGTGACATTCAAAGGCATAAAATCCCTTTGTAGAAGTTTCAGGTCGTCTTGAAAGCATGCAGGATTCCCCATTCCTTGTTCATTCTCAAAATCAGTTGCATCGTCTCACTTCTAATAATCGGAAACTTTTAGTTTCCATTTTAAATATATTTGGAGCAAAATCTTGTCAAAATAATTGAAATACTTTATCCCCTGATAAACACCCTACAAAAACCACGTAATTAGAATGTAATTCAGGTAAAGATCAGAACATATGCACAGAAGAAGGCTCCTCCTATTACTTAGCCACGTTGTCACGCTTTAAGTAAAAGAAATCAGCATAAGACTCTTACCATCATTTTTTCAAACAGCGCTGTGATTTCTCTTTCTGACAGGGGTTTTGGAGCAAAATCCTCTGCATCCATAGGTGTGGATGACCAATCTGTAGAATGTGACTGCTTCATATGCGGCAGAGGAGGTCTTTCCTTTTTACTTCCTGGAATTCTTATACTGGCAAATCTATCCAACTGAAAGAGAAAAGGTATAAGGTATTACATACTGTTTCCATTCTATGTAACCCCAATTATGATGGGTGTTCTTAGAAGCTAAACATCCTTATTTTTCTGTGGTAACTTGCCTGTTATTTAACTTTTACTTTAAAAGGTTTTACTAAAGATACATATAACGGTCAGTTGCCTTAGCATTTGAATTAACAGACCAAAATCCGATTACATTATAGAGAAATCATGCAGAACATGAGAATTTTATGGCAAGTTTGAAGGAAAAGATATCTACAAAACCAATTTATGAAGAGTTCTTCCCAACCATTACATGTAAAAATATGAAAAAGCAGGGTTATTTACCAAAAGCATAGTTTTAAAATGGTTTTTGTTACTCTGAAACAGCTGTACCCCTGACATTGTATTAGAATATACAGATATTCAAAGAAACGACTTTTTATTAAAAAGCAAGTTAGCATAACTAAGACACCATTGTATTTATTTTTTATTTGGATTATGTTATCCAAAACTTAGTGCTTTTCTGTGCTCCAATTATTTAGGAGAATCATAAAAACCATCACCTCCTGTATTAAAATTAAGTAGGATACACTACTCATGGTTTCATGAATAATCCTTAGGACTTACCACCAACATAAGAGATTCTGGACAAGATTTCAACCATATCAGTAGACTTACATCTTTGAAATGCTATGCAAAAATATTCTGAGGCTTCAATATATCTTGAAGATAAGTATCTTGAGATATCACTTAATAAGCACATCAAAGTTAACAAACTAAATGACAAGTAAAGTTATTATAGCGTGTGTGGAATTAAGATCAGAGAGAGCAAAGAAAATTAGTAAAAAAAATTGGGTACAAGTGTGCCACTCTAGTCAGAGCAAGAATTGACTATTAGACATCCATGAAGAGAGATTTAGAGGAAAAACAAAAAGACTTTAATTCTTCCTGTTCAAAACTGAAAAGGAACAGGTTTTGGAACATAGAAATAGATTGTAAGCCACTCACATACAGATGGCTGTAGAACATGCAAAAGCAGAAAATTAACATGGCATAAATATAAAAGAGCTCAGCATGGGTGATGGGGCCCTTCAGTGTTCCATCAAACCAGTACACAATGAGGAAAGCACACTCTACAGGAATAATTACATAGGCAAGACCCAGGAAGAAAAAGAATGCAACAAAAGTAAAAGGGAGGGTAACATCATTGGAAGTGAGTATAGAGTCATCAGTGCAAAAAACATCTTGCATCTTGACCAGACAGCAATTTTCCTTCCTGTTTTTAAAATCAGTAGTCTATGTCAAGCGTGGGGGGGATGAAGCCAAACTGCAAACTGCAATGACTAGACCAGAATCTTAAAAAAAAAAAACAAAAAAAAAAAAAAAACTATTAGACGAGATTTTTCTCCTCAAACAATGGCTTTCACAGAACACTGATGAAAGGCAGCACACCTGCTCCAAAGAAAGAGTTAGCCAGTAGGTTCTCCATGCCCCACTGTTCACTATCAAGTGCATAACCTGAGAAACAAACCATTATATTTCAAGATTCTTCATACACAGACCTGAAGCAGGGGTAGAGGGAAGACACTTTGGCAGATTTCAGCCCATGGTTCAGTCAGCAGAGCAGAGAACTAAGTGAATTAGGTTTAAGAGATGTGTGCCCTACAGCCCTTACCCATCTCTCCTGAAAAATCTCAGCCCCTTCCTTACAGTCCATGTTCCCCACCTGTCCCCTCTTCCTTCCCCTGCTCCACACAGCAGCAGCAACAGCAGTTCAGGCCAGGCAGAACCACCCCAGTCTCTGCCATTAAATACCCCATGCAGTCCTGGAGCTGCTCTTGCTCCATAGGAACAGGCAGCACCAGTGCAAGGATGAGAGACAGTTCATCCTTGAAAAGGGGTATTTTACTTCCTTTCACTTGCTCACATTTTTAGTTTATGCTTTGTTTTTAAGGTCCCCTTAAATATTAGACTGTATGGTAGATGCTTTGCAACATTACAGATTAGGCCATATCATCCATATTCCCACATATTCACCAAATCTTATCCCACTTGTCCTACAGGAGGGAAGCACACTCTTGGTATACATTTGATTTGGCAGAACATGTAAGAAAAAGTGAGATACTAGGATTATAAGCACATTTAAGCATGTGTGAAAAAAATTGCTTTAAATAATTTAAAACAATGCATCCTAAAAATAAGATTAAGGGGTTAGATTAAAAAAAAGGAAATTCACAAGACCTACATAGCAGTACAGTGTGGGTATTCTACATACACTTCCCTTTTTAATTATACATTGATGGTGGTCCAAAAAAGTTAATACCTCTCAATATTCCATACATGAGAATAATTTCATGGTCCACAGGAAGCACCATACAGAAAGAATAGAAATTTCATTGCTTGGTTGTAATGAAATCTACCATTGATGTTGCTGGTGATCCAAGTGCATAGAGGAGAAAACGGCAAAAATATAGTTCAATAGTCTTCCATGCTACATCAAAAACGTTTTAAACCAGGCTAACCAATGGGGAATATCTAAAGTTAGCTTTAACACAAAGTGCCACTATAGTTTAAAGCTGGTTTGACCTTCTATCTTTTCTAAAGATGTCTGCCCTTTTTCTTATTTATTTATTTTACCAATAAATACGTACAGACCCATACAGGAAGAGTCCTAAAGGACAATGATTTTCTGAAAGGGACAAACGTTTCCCTTAAGGTCTTTGTAGGGCCAACATTAAAATTAATTAATTATTATAAAATTAATATTATTATTATTTAATTATAAAAAATTAGAAGTGTTTCATATGGTCTTCATACAAAGTATTTCCACAGTAAAGTCTCTTCAAAATTCTCCAAACTAATCTCTGTTCTGACGTAGTGATGGAAGAGTTCAAAGGCAATAAGGAGTGAGAAGAAAATAAAGAGTGCAATTAAATACTTCTGGGCATTCAAAGAAGAAAAGCTAGAATTTTTCTAATACTCTATACAAAAACATAACAGGGAATCTCCAGCCAGCTCATTAATTCAAACAACAATGTATTCCTATCATCATAGCACATAGTTACCAAAGATGAGGAAAACTGTATTTCAGACACATAATCTAAAAAGAAACAATTGTAAAATAATTAAATACTGAGTACAAAAAGACTGCAGAAATATTCATTAAAAACTATTCTCTCCTAAATTCTTTAAAAAAAAAAAAAAAAAGAACTGCCCATGTAAACACAATACAGGCTGCATAGTGGTCTTAAGTTTAAAAATTATGTGATATTGAAAGGAGAAGTGAAACTAAAAAGAAAAGTTAACTCTGGAAAGGAAAAAACATGGAAGGCGGGAAGAGTTTCTTATCCAAAGGTAAGCATAATTCTAGAAATAACGCAGATGCATCACTATTTTGTTAGCAAAAACTAAGTGAGACAGTCCTAAGTCTTTTGGGGTCAAAAGGTACAGATGCATCACTATTTTGTTAGCAAAAACTGAGACAGTCCTAAGTCTTTTGGGGTCAAAAGGTAGGGGTTTTCCTCTGGTTGGTTTTGAGTTGTTTTGTTTGGGTTTTTTTAAGGTGAGAGAAAAGAGGAAGAGGAGGGAAAAGATAAACAAAAATTAGCTAGGACAGCAGAGAAGCTATTAAAGATACAATTCACACAGTTCTCATGCCTAAGACTAGATCCTCCAGCACGAAAGGCATGAGGAGTCTTGTCTCATAAACTTGAATTTAAAGCAATGAGTTGTTTGCATATATTCTAGCTTTTATGTCTTTATGCCTCCTACCGCCAGAGACTGGAACATCTATAAAGCCATGTACTTTATTCTGTCAGTTCACATTCTCCACAAAACAAAACCGGCAAGGCAACTGAAACAAAATCTTAACATCAGAACTGAAACACAGTGAAAAGTAAACCATGTTCAACATGTGAACACGAGTTACCATGAGAATGCTTTTCAGTAGCATTTTACATTTACCAGCCTGAAGATTCTCAGGAGGCCTTGGTAGAAATTCTATTTTTATGACCCCTTTCCACTGTAGTAGAGTTTAAAACTGTCTTATGGCAGTGTGTCTTCCACTGCTCCACCACAAGGCTCTGCAAAACTACAGCTTCAGAAGTATGCCAACCAAACCTACAGACAAGCTCTAGCAGCGCATGAGGTGCAAAGCAAGTTACTCTATGTACACAGCAGCAGTGTTGGCAGCCTCATCTGCACAGGGAAAAGTTGTCTCAAGAATCACTTGGCAGATGAGATATGTGAGTAAATGATGAAATTCTCACAACTTTAAATGTAAAAAAATTGTGTACACAGTGCCAAAAATATGGTGGGTGGTGGAATCCAGATAATATTTTCACATGTCTCTTCCCAAACTCATCACAGGAACCATTAGCCCATCAAAGGCTTATCTCCACCATCCCAGATGAACACAGAGGCACAACAGCAGTTGGGACAAACCCAAATTATTGATTCATGCTGTCCAGGCTAGTCCCAAGCCTACCCCAGCAAAGCCTCTGCCCTACGGTCCAGGTCTGACACCTACCCCATGAGTCAATATAAACTCCAGCACACCTTTCAGACCAAGGGGTGTTACTGCTTAGGGGTGCAAGATACATCATGTGATGAAGGGGAAGAACATTTTGGGATGTGCAAGGCTTGTTTAGGGGGTTTTTTGCATTGCTTAAGGGAAGAGCCAAAGGCAGGGAAAAGGATGGATCTCAGTGATTTGGACAGGAACAAGCATGGGAAAAATAAGATAAGCAGGTAAATAGGGTCAGTTGCATGTGAACAGTTTGCTAGTTGATACACTTGTCTGGCCATGCCCTGTACTCACCAGCACAGTCAGTCCTACCTTATTAAATTCTATTGCCAACTGTTTTCCTGGATGAGATGCTCTACTTTGTGTGCACATAGGTGTATGGAGGCCCACGTGTCAGCAACAGGATAAGAGCAGGAGTCAGAGGAACCACAGAGCAGCAACTGGAGAGACCGGAGTGAGTGAACCAGCAACTCAAGTAGGACCTCAGTTGTGTCCATGGTGCCAGCAACTAGAATGAGTGACAGTGGCCAGAAAGGAGGTGGGGAGCTTGTGAGCCCACCTACTGGAGGAATTCACACAGTATGTTTCCCAGTAATAGATCTTCAGCCTCATCAGCCAAAGAGTGTAACAGGATGACGCCCACGGTGCTGTTCGTATTGGTCTGTGTGGCCTGTCATGCATACACATACATGCTGCACACATGTGTTTGTGTGGGTGCCTACCGGGAACACACGCACAGCCTCCCTACTGGTTGGACCTGTGGGGCATGGACCTACAGCAGCCTCACCTGTGTAACGTTACAGGATTCATTTCCCCCCCTTACATTTTCCTTCCCTCACAGAATGAAGGATTTAATTTACCCAAGAGGGCTCACACATTCGTAGCCACCTCACCAGTAAGATCAGGTATTCTTAGCATAGAACAGTTTTTGCTACTTAAAATACTAGAATCATTCATAGAGTCATTTAAGTTGGAAAAGATCCTTAAGATCATTGAGTCCAATGGGCTTAAAGCCCTCAAACCTGCTACCAAGAGTTATAGGATGATCTCGCTCACTCTTTGAAATTATTAACGGTATTCTAGACATTCTCAAAATATATAGAAAGCCGCAATACATGGTACTAAGGAAAGAGATAAAATGACAGTCTAGGTAAGCAGCATTCACCCTCTCAGAGTGGATTTCGGACTGACTGCAAATTTGGTATCAGAATTTGAACTGCTGGCAGCAAGAATAATAGCTGTAAAAGCCAAAATGAAGCAACCAACACAGGATGAATGGCAAAGTTTTATTTGGTTCTTATTTCACTGGCTCTCTATTATTGCACTGATGGCTTATGAAATAAGTAAGTGATTTTATACACATGCCATGGACCGGAAAATCGAAGTTACAAAGAGAACCACAACACAAACTTTCTGGCTCATCACACTTTCTGATCAGGTCCCTAGATAGTACATCTATTTGTGCTCTCATTTTGATCTCAGTGAAGACTCCTTAAACCTTTCTCTCTAAGACAATAGTCTATTGAGCTTACATACTTGATAATGCAGGAATCAATAGATTAGTTATTGCTAGACTAATTGCTGGCTCAACAGCTTATCAAGACATCACCTCCTAACAGAGCTGCTATGCATGCAGGAATGAAAGGTATTACTTCCCTGCCATCCTGCCTCCCTCATCTTCTCCCACCCCCTTAATTAACACATCAGATCATCTACTGCTATATTAAGAAATTTCTCAGAAATAAAATCTAACACATGCATGTGTAACTGCATTCATGATCACTGAAAGAATTCCCTAGTTCTGCCAGTGCTTCACTCTAGCCTTGTTTCAATGCTTTTCTCAGGAACAGAGGGCAGCCAGTCAGATGAGAATGGGGCATCCATGGAAAAAACTGATGGCATCAGCTACTATTGAGGGAACAAGACTTGCTATGGGAATTCTCATGGGACTCTCCATCTCTGAGGCTGTTAGCAACTGGAGGTCATGTTTAACACAAAAATGGCATATGCAGGATGCCCTGTGCACCATTCAGTATCATTCTTATGAACACAGATCTCTATTTAAAAGCAGAGTTTTAATTGCTTTATATTGTTGAATTTGAACTAAATATAAAAACCAAATACCTCTGGTAGGTTGACCCTCCTAAAAATGCCCACCAAAGCCACTCTATCACTCCTCTCTTCAACAGGACAGGGGACAGAAAATAAAACAAAAAGTGTGTGGGTCAAGATAAGGACAGGGAGAGATCACTCACCAATTACCATCACAAGCAAAACAGACTTGACCTGGAGAAGTTAGTTTAATTTATTACCAGTCAAATCAGAGTAGGAGAGAATAAAAAGAAAAACACAACTGAATCTTAAAACACCTTCCCCCCACCCTTTCCTTCTTCCCAGGCTTAAATTTACTCCCAATTTTCTCTATGTCCTCCCCGCAGTGGTGCAGGGGGACAGGGGAATGGGGGCTGCGGTCAGTTCAATACACGCTGTTCCCATGGGGAAGACCCCTCACACTCTTCCCCTGCTCCAGCGTGGGTTCCCTCCCATGGGAGACAATCCTCCACAAACTTCTCCAGCGTGAGTCCACCCCACAGGCTGCAGGTTCTTCACAAACTGCTCCAGCGTAGGTACCTTCCACAGGGTAGGTGGTATGAACAGACTGCTCCAGCATGGTTCCCCTGCAGGGTCACAAGTCCTGACAGCAGACCTGCTCCAACATGGGTTCTTCTCTCCATAGGTCCTGCCAGGAGCCTGCTCCAACACGGGCTTCCCATGGGGGTCACAGCCTTCTTTGGGCACCCACCTACTCTGGCATGTCATCTTCCCTAGGCTACAGGTGGGTATCTGCTTCCCCATGGGCCTCCATGGGCTGCAGGGGGAGAGCCTGCCTCACCATAGTCTTCTCCAGGAGCTGCAGGGGAATCTCTGCTCTGGCACCTGCAGCACTTCCTCCCTCTCCTTCTTCACTGACCTTGGTGTCTACAGGGCTGCTCCTCTCACATCCTTTTACTCCTCTCTCTCTGGCTGCTGTTCCACAGCAGGTTTGTTTTTTTCCCATTCTTATATTATCCTACGGGCACTGCCACTGTCACTGATGGGCTGGGCTTTGGCCCGGAGTGGATCTGTCTTGCAGCCAGCTGGCATTAGCTCTGTTGGGCAGAGGGGAAGCTTCTAGCAGCTTCTCACAGAAGCCACCCCGGTAGTCCCCCTCCCCCATTACCAAAATCTTGTCATGCGAACCCAATAGAACACCACAATAGATTCTCAATCATATTTTACTTCAAGTTGTTGTTGTAATTCTCAAAACTGTGGTGCTTACACTCAGTTTCCAGTTAATTGAACAATTTAGGTTGAAGGTGATTAACCATTCATAGACATTAACTCCTAGAATAACCCAAAAAGGAGAAAACACTTATTTTCTGAGGAATGCTATTAACACCTGAATCAACTGGCCTAGATGGTCTTATTTATGATCACAGAGAGGAAGTAGGTAGGGAATAAGGGAAATGAATTAGCAGCAGAAGTTACTTACATCAAGGACAGAACATTACACCAACTGACTCTCACCTTTCTTCTCCATATCTAGACCGAAGCCCTCAGACCCAAACAGGCAATGGAACAATAAGCACAATGCCAGGAAAAAAGAAAAAATACTAGGAAGTTTTTGTAGAACAATTTCCAGCAGTGTTTAATGAGACTTTTACTGAGATAATTTGGACTATGAATGTTGATATCAATGAAACTTGACTAACAACAGCTGTTTATTGTATACAGATTAGATTCATAAAACGAGACTACAAATTTATTTTTGACTTTGCATGTAAAGTATGTTTCCAATTGCCCATATTTAGAGCAAATGCTTGTATGCAACTTCTTGTAGGTCTTCGAAGTTAAAAGATACTATGCACACTGTCCATATCTTTAATCAGGAGGATTTTTATCTATAAAAGGATCCTAACCATACTTAAAGTGGTGGACCTAATCCAGTATCTCATCACTGGCTGAGCAACCTACATTTTGTTAAATATACAAACACTATGATGATAAGCTGTATTTCTTTATAAACACTGTTTAGACTGTATTTACTGCAGTGATTGGACCCCAGCATTTAGAAAAAAATAGCAGCTGTACTAAATTAGCAGGTAGCAGATGGAAGAATTAGTTAGGTTTATGCAGGATATGAAAGTTAGGAAAGCAGGCCTGTCATAACCAACAGCAATGGGAGTTTACAGCTAAAATGTTGTCTGAAGTCCTGGAAAAGATCTTAAAAAACTCACAGAAAAGCTATCCTTTTGCAAGGTAAGCAGAAGCACTGTACAGTGGCTTTGCCAGGGAAAAAACACCCCATGATATACAGAACAAGAAACAAAGGACTGAAGTTCCTTCATCCACCACAGCCTTTGATTCCTTGACTTTTCCTTTCTTTTTCATTCCTGGAGACAGATTAGACAAGATGCATGTCAGTCCGGACCCAAGCTAACATATCGACTCAACAGCTGCACCATAGCATGTGGATTTGAGGTTTCTGGCACTAGTCCTATGTTCCCTGCACTTTGGTTTAGCACTGCTGTGGTTTAACCTGGCAGGCAACTAAGCACAACACATCTGCTTGCTCACTGCCCTCCCTGCTCAGTGGGATGGGGGAAAGAATCAGAAAAAAAGTAAAACCCATGGGTTGAGATAAAGACAGTTCAATAAAACAGCAGAGGAAAAGAATAATAATTGTAAGAGAATATACAAAAACAACTGATGCACATTGCAACTGCTCACCACTCACTGACTGATGCCCAGCCCATCCTGAACAGCGATCACTCTCTCACATCCAGCTAACTTCCCCTGCGCATGACATCTTATGGTATGGAATACCCCTTTGGCCAGTTTGGGTGAGCTGTCCCAGCTGTGCCCCATCCCAGCTTCTTATGCACGTGGCAGAGCACGGGTAGCTGAAAGAGTCCTTGACCAGTCTAAGCACTGCTTAGCAACAACTAAAACATTGGTGTGTTATCAACATTCTTCTCATCCTAAATCCAAAACACAGCACTATGCCGGCTACTAGGAAGAAAATTACATCTATCCCAGCCAAAACCAGGACAAGCACAAAGAACAGTGATGCCTGGAACACATGAAACATAAAACAAATCATGCAGATTTGATGCCCTTGAAACAAGAATAAGAACCACTACTGTATCTCTTCATATTCTGTTTCTGCAGCTCTACAAAGCACGATCAATCTACACCAAATTTATATGACAGATATGGTAAAATATTTTCCTTTGTTACCATCCCAAATCCCTATGCAAAGCTCTGCATAAAATTAACCTAAAGACCCCAGATCAAAATGCTACAAAGTACCAATAGGCTTGGATCTTCGTTTTTTCACCACATGAACAGCAAACGTTCCACCCAAGACAAGTTGCTAAGTGTACGTGTTACTAGAGAATGTCACCGCACTACAGGAAATTCTTTATTCTAAAAGCATAGGTAACCCCGTATCAGAAAAAAGTCCTGACTAGATGAAATATGTTGTTCGCCACACATTAGGTATCTCTACTTCTGATACCTCATTATGAAGAGGCAGGATTACAGAATTTTTCTGGTTTAGCCTAAACTGTTACTAGAAGTACTGAACAGTCTTCCTTCTTCCCTTCCCCGCTCCCATTCTCATGAAGAACACACACACGGATCATCAAGACACTGATGACTATCACTATGCCCAATTTATTAGGAGAGTTCTGATATGAAATACACAGGTA
The DNA here is from genome assembly GCF_000687185.1 of Egretta garzetta. Taxonomy (NCBI): domain Eukaryota; kingdom Metazoa; phylum Chordata; class Aves; order Pelecaniformes; family Ardeidae; genus Egretta; species Egretta garzetta. The sequence continues at coordinate 3,939,905 of NW_009259593.1, forward strand.
CGCAATCTTAATTTCCTGTCTGAAGGCATAGAGACAAGAGTATTGCTTAAAGCTTTGCTCATTCTCTAGGTGTCCTTCTCACTCTGCCTTGTAGATCTGTAGGACAGAAAGTACTGCCACGCTCAATTTTCAAGTTCACATGTTTTTGACTGCCCACTATTTATATACTCAGTAAACACAATTTCACATCTGGAAAGTGAGTGCTCAAGTACTACAGCATATCTCAATCTGCCAGACATTGTGCCAGTCACTTTAGTCACAGAAACCAACAGCTCAATTGTGAAAGTCTGCTGTAACACCTTGGTGTAGACACATGACAAAGAATTAGAAGAACATTAACATCAGAAGGAGAATACAAAGTTGAACAAATCCTATGTCTTTATCTGAAATAATTATTATTCTTAGTGAATGGGGAACACACAGGAGAATACAGGTTGCATCAATGTATTTCTGTATCTTTGGAAGTAAAAGCAAATCACTATTTTCCCTTAGCATAAGATCAAAGAAGTTATTTCCAATGATTCTGAGTCAAAGACCTCTTAACATCTTTTTCCCTTAGCATAAGATCAAAGAAGTTATTTCCAACAATTCTGAGTCAAAGACCTCTTAACATCTTTTTCCTCCTCAAAGCTTCAGAAGATTAAAAAAAAAAAATAAAGTATATTCTTTCTTTGACAGTCAGATTGCTCTAAAAGATTAACTTCTTACTATATGAGAAATTCCACTGGTAGCAGTAGAGGTTTTAGTACGAGAAAGACTTGCATAAACCAAGACATACAGAAAAATCCCTTTCATTAGATGACTTCTTATTCCTAATATGCTCAATCTCCCACATATGATTTTACCTTTCTGGAGAGCAGAGCGTTTAACTAACGGCAGAAAATTGAAAGTTACAGAGTTTAGGCCTGTGCACAGACACATCTTGAATGCGTAGAACATATTTCATTCTGAATCTTGTTTCTCTATAATACCGGAAATTATAAAGCCTTTCTTATCTTTACAGAGTTGCTATGAAATCAGTCAACAAAAATTTATGTTATAAGGAGTTTTAGTATACATTTCATTTTTGTCCACACAAGATATCTTTTTTAATAAAATTCTGTTAATATGCAGGTTTTCAATCTTTATGAGCCTTACAAAGCATTTGTTGGAATGTGGAGCACTTGAGATAGAAAACAGGCTTGCTTCCACAGTGAATTTGCAGGTAGATAATTTCTCAGATACCTACTTGCCACTCCTTTGTGGAATAAGATTCCTCTCTTCATAGTTTGTAAACAAACAAGCTTAAAGAAGCATGTGATGACTGTGTAAAAACCAAGGTGTTTCTGAACTTAACAGGGATTTGTCACTAAAAGTAAACAATTCATTGGCATCTCAGGAATAATACAATTCAAATATTGAAAAGCAGTCTGCATTTTAGACTCTCAAAATGTTGCTAGCTTACCTAAATTTAAAAAAAAAAAAAGTTCCTGGTCCCACTATATAACACTGTCTTTGTAAGAAACAGACTGGGAGTAATAAAATATAAATATTTTATAAAGCATAATGCAGCAGAGAGCAAGTTAACATGCAAATGATTGCCCATGAGAAGAAAGGAAATATAATATTTCATTGAAAGCTATAAAAATCAAGTAATATTAAACCTTCAATTTCTTAATCTTCCCTTACTACAATTTTCCCCCCTTGCTGCAAAAGGAATTTGGAGAAAATAACCTTTGCCAGTTTTTGTGCTTCATATGAAATGTCAAAAAACACTCTGCTCTGAGACACATTTAAGTTGCCTAGGACTCAGATGCTTAGCATTATTAGCTGTTTGCCAGAATCAGACACAGAAAGACTAAGCGAACAGAAGACTCAGGTGAGGGACAAAAAGTGTCATCTGGAAAGCACACCCTTGTTCCAAGTGAACAAAATACTCGCATTTAAAAGTGTACGCCACTGCAACATTTGAGGGTTTGGGGGGTTTTTTTGTTTGTTTGGTTGGGGGGGAGGGGGTGTTTGTGGGGGTTTTGTTTGTTTGTTTCCCCATTAGCCTTTTACTAAATAGCTGTCATTTCTCTTAAAAAGAAAAATATATATATGGACAATTTGGTACTACTTTGCAGGTGACATTTCTTTAGCCTGTGAAGGGGCCTCCAGTATACTCTGAGGAATTTAAGAAGTGAGGAAGAAGATTACTTACTACAGAGCTATCAGGTTCTTTGTCCTTATTCCACCAAACACAATAAACCTGCTGACTCATGGTGGCTACCATTACAAGTTAGACAGGTCCAATCAGCTAAGGAAAGGGTAAGCACAATAAAGCAGCAAGCTAGCCTCTTCAACAAACAAAAGAAAAAAAAAAAAAACCACACAAAAACAAACAGCAAGGTCTAGTGCATCCAGACTGTAAACCTTACATGACACCACCCAGATTAAGTTCTGGTTACCAGAAAATACTTTTGCTTTGAGACACTGTGAACATTTCCTCAGCTCACAAAGAAAAAGCATAATGTTATAGAATCAAGGTTGTATTATCAACCCATCAGACTCAAGTTGCTTAATAACCGTTTCCAGCCTATGAAACTCTGGTAAAGAAACAGCAACAGGTGATTTAAGTAAGTCTAGGAATGATAGGTGGAGGCAATATGCTCAACACTACTAACTTCGAACACCTAATCAACAAGAACCAGACCACTGGTTCCGAAGTGAGAAACGCTGCTGTTTCCTAAGCACAAGTGTGTTGCACATCGTCCAGCATGAAAGTCTTTACACGTAAACTCTGAGTTATGCACAGAAGTACTTCAGCAATAACACTGTATAGCACCAAAGTCATAGCAGCTGATCTTCAGATGACTACAGAATATTACTTCCTAGGTAAAATCAAAGACACTGCAGAATGATCCACTTTAAGAAAAATTATTACTTCCAAAAAGAATAGTACAGACAGTGAAATAGGTAACTTCAATAGCAAGAAAAAAAAAATCTGCTTTGTGATATGGAACCTTACATGCTGTTCAAGAGACAGATGAAGTTCGAGAAACAGTGTTAGCATGACACTGAATATACCTAACATTGTTTGAAGCAAGCATTAACGAGTTTTACAAGCAACTGTTAGTTTGTTAAACACGGTATTTTAAGCTAGCCAGGAAGCCTAAATAACTTTAATATTAAACATGCAATTGCAGATATCTTAACTATACCACACGTAAACTGGCACAATTAACCTTTGTCAAGCTCATTTAGCTGTGATTAGAGCATACTTCAAAGCCATCCATAGATTTTTGCTACTTGCACTGAGTATGGTACAGATAATTAACAGTTTAGCGAGAGTTTGCCAAATTACTAAATTAACTTCACAATTAAAGACAGTTTCTTGTATCAATAAGGTTATTTCAATTGCAATAAGGTTATTAACTTAGCAAAGCCAAAGCAAAACTTAAGTTGGCTTACCACATCATCTGTCAGTGTCTTGATATTTAAGTGCTGTAAATCAAACAGGAAACCAGTCATGTCACAATTGTGCAGTAAAACAACAAAAAAACCCAAACAAAAAAGCAAGTGTCAGTTATAGTTACTGTTATTCAAAATAAGATGCAAGTTAAGCAGTACTGAACCATGGCACTTGAAATAATAATTTCTTGGCAAGTTGTACTTTGTTGGCTTACAGTGCACAGCAAGTTATAAGAAATACAGTGTAGATTAAAAAAAAAAAAAAACAACCTGTAACCTGATCCTTAGAACAATACCAAAAGAATATGAACCAAGCACAGCTTGAAACAAGTTGTGTTTTATTTTATGACTAAATATACTAGAACAGAAGACCTGCTCATAATTCAGCTAGTAGAATTATGTCTTCTCAAAATGGCTGCAGAGACACCACCAAGGAATGAGTCCAGAGATTTTAAGCTCAACAGAATAACATGGAGCTCCTCAACAGTTCAAAACTACCTGCCAAGCTGCAACACTCAAACAACAGAGACTGTTGACTACTCTCAAGCGATGCCTATGTGGCAAGAAGAGCATGCAGTTATGAGTGGAAACTGACATAAGCATTTATGAGCAGTAGCATCCAAAAAATCTATAGAAGATCACTTGCTGCTGTGTGAAACAACAGTTCCTGAACCAACTCTTCTGCTCTCCACTGCCCATTAACAAACACAGCAAGTTCTAGGACACACAGCTCTTGCATAAAACCAAAGAGCAGCACTGAAGAGCATTGGTGACTGATGAGTCAGCGTTGCAGGAATCCCATTTATAGTTCTTATGAAGAGGCTGAGAACAGACTTGACAGGGAAATGGGAAGAATGTGAAGTCGCATACTTAGGGAGATAGACTCTTACCCTATTCTTAGTCTCCCCTCACTGCCTAGTATGCAAAGCTCAGCAGCAGCTACCGCAATTGCAAATGGCTATATCCAAATTAATCGGATTTAGAAATCCTTGCTTTGTCTTCACTAAGTCAACAATACTCAGGCATTGTTACTTATGACATCTCTGGCTCTTCCCTCAGAACTGAAGAACAATTTGTGTTAAGAAAAATATTGTTCCATGACAGCTCTATTCTGAGTATTGTCAAGAAACTGAGGAAGAAGTATCTGATGAAAGGCCATGAAGGTAAAATAAGAAGCAAGCGAAATGTGAGGAAATACTCAGTGACGTAGTGTGAGTTCTACCATCAGTAATAAAAAAAAAAAAAAAACACCACAATTGGAGCAAGGTCAGTACTGAACCTCTATGACAATCCTATTCCATGTTCTAAGAGACTAGGATTTCTAATAAATGAAAACAACAAAGTGAAAATGTTTCAGTCCAGTCAGAAGAGCGAAGGTCTGTATCCCAGTCTTCCCACTGGTGTTCTACTGCAGGGATAGATCAGACTTTTGCCCCACACACTGCTATGGAGCTGGGTTTTATGACTTGTTCTTCCCATTCTGCTAAACAGCTACAAAGACAGCATGAGTGTTAATTTCTGTCATTTGCAAGAGCTCACGACTTTACATTTAGCAAGTTGTTGGTATAATCTATCCTTAAGTGATCAAAACTGCAGGAGAAAACATTAACATATGGTATTACACTGCAACTTGGTGGCAAAGAACATAAAAAGTTATTCCTTTTTCATACACACAAATTAAATCACTAAGCCTTAAGCAATGCACAGATACCATGTGAAGCTCCTCTAACATGGAAGGAGACTGAGTTATCTGCTTAGAATGAAAATCTTCTACATTATATGCTTTGAGGTGGAAATTCAAAATTCACATCAAAATTATGTACATTCCACTAAACAGACACAGGAAGCACAATGTCGGGTTCACTTCTACTTAGGAACAGATGTTGGATGTTCTGCAACTGCTCTGTACAAGATACCATCATCATCCACGGAACCAAGGCAATATTTTTCAGATTCAGGTTTTGTTCTTTGAAAAAGGCAAAAGTTAATGGGATAGTGTGAGCCAGTGTCATACCTTTCAATTAAGCTATGAAATTCAGCAGTGGAATTGATTGTGGTAAAGGGTGAAAAGCACTCCATTTTGTATATCAAATACACCAACCCAGGTCATCTGGCTAATAGGGGGGGGGGGAAGAAGACTAGCATGCAACCAATCAAGGACACCATAATGGTCTAAGAAACTCAATACACAGATATGAGTCTCCGAAGTCTTCAACTTACTGGCTCCCTACAGTACAGGAATCTTAAAAATAGACTTCTTTCAGACAATTGTGGTGGTTTGACCCTGGCTGAATGCCAGGGGCCCACCAAAGCCACTCTATCACTCCCCTCTAAGCAGACAGAAGAGAGAAAATAAATCAAAAGGCTTGTGGGTCGAGATAAGGACAGAGAGACACCATTTTATCAGTTACCATCACGGGCAGAACAGACTCAACTTGAAAATAATCAATTTATTATCAATCAAAGTCAGAGAAGGAGAGGAGAAAAACTGCTAGATCTTAAAAACCTTCCCCCCACCCCTCCCTTCTTCTCTGGGCTCAACTTCACTCCCAGTTCCTCTACCTACTCCCCCCAGCGGCTCAGGGGGACAGGAATGGGGGTTGAGGTCAGTTCATCACACGTCGTCTCTGCCGCTTCTTCTTCCTCGGGAGAGGACTCTTCCTCTGCTCCAGCGTGGGGTCCTTGCCATGGCAGGCAGTCCTCCACGAACTACTCCAACATGAATCCTTCCCATGGGCTACAGTTCTTCATGAACTGCTCCAGCATGGGCCCATAACTTCCACGGAGTGCAGTCCCTCAGGAGCAAGACTACTCCAGCCGTTGGGTCCCCTGCGGGGTCACAAGTTCTGCCAGCAAACCTGCTTCAGCATTGGCTCCTCCCACCACGGGTCCACAAAATCTTGCCAGGAACCTGATCTGGCACAGGCTTCCCACGGGGTCACAGCCTCCTCCCTTCAGGCATCCACCCACTCCGGTATGGGGTCCTCCCCGGGCTACAGATGCTCCACCATGGACCTCCATGGACTGCAGGGGGCAGCCTGCCTCACCATGGTCTTCACCACAGGCTGCAGGGG
>NW_009259593.1:3946434-3951784 GCF_000687185.1 Egretta garzetta
TCGTGGATGGGTTTGGCTTTGGCCAGCGGCGGCCACGGGGAAAACTTCTAGCAGCTTCTCACAGAAGCCACCCCTGTAGCCCCCCCACTACCAGACCTTGCCAGAGAAACCCAATACAACAGTGTTGTGGGGTCTAGTTCAAAAGTAACTCCTACAAGGAAGTGAACCTACTTAGCCAGCACTCATCTATCAACACTGGTGACATTGTATTTGGAGATTTCTTTATAAGGGAGGAGAAATCCCATGTGAACTACAACCTAACGTTCAGGTCTTTTAGCACTCTAATAACAAAGGACTGAATGACTTGCAGTAAGACACCTCAAAAGACTTACTCTGTGAATTTTATGATATAAATACTCAGCCAGAGGAGCTGGCTAAAACATGAGAAGGCATGCAAGTAACAGGATCTCAAGCAGCTAAACAAGAATTTCAACACCTATGCCTTCCACCACGCTAAAGTACTTACAACAAATAAGAAATCCCACAGCCTGGTATCTAAATCCTTTTGGGATCTTCATTTCTGCCTTTCTTGCAGAAGAAAAAACAAACAAAACCACATATAACACACACACAACCCCCAAACCATCACACACATTTATAGCTTCTCTGATAAATTACGAAGAGCTTAGCACCTACATGTAGCTATGAGAAGAGAAAAAAAAAATGTTTAAGTAAGATGCAATGAGTTTTAGAAGAACTGGCCAACTTAAGCCTGAATGCTGAAACTAGATAAATGAAGACTAAGGATGTACATATAATCACACAATCCCCTCTGTACCTTTTTAAATTAAAAAGTGAGAAAGAACCCATCTCACAGTGCCCATTAATTCTATCACCAAGAAGATTCAACACTAGCTGTTTTTTTCCCCAAAGGGTATTCTCCAGCAGAAACACAACCAGAAAACTGACGTAGGGATTGCAAGGAAACCTGTAGACTCAGAGAGATGTAAATTGGATGATTACAGTGAATGCTATTACTTTAGGACCTCCTTTGTCACAATATTCCCTCAGTAACTTTGCTACCTCAGTCTGTAAGTGCAGTTTAGAAACTGCTGTATAAACCCCACAGCATTTCTTACTTTTAATTTCCAATACACTACTTCAGCATTTATTTAATGGCTTTATCACACACTCTATTGCTTGGAAAGCAGTCTGAAAAGCAATCAGGGGCAAAATTATCTTAACAAGACAGTTTCTACACAGTGGTATTCTTTAGACATTGATGAGTTAAACTCAAAATTGGTGCTTACAGGTAAGATTATATAACAAAGTGCTAGAACACAGCAGTAAAATTTAATATCATAACCCACAGTGTTAATTCATGCCAACAAAAATAACAGCATGAGGAATTTACAATTTTACAAAGCTGCAATAAAGTGTTTTAGGTAACATCTGTTCAGCAATCATTTCTTTAAAAGACTAATTTAGATTCAAGGTCTTACACCGCAGTGTAACTGCAGCAATAATTCAGTCACTTCGTAATTAAAGATATTGACACAGATCGGTCTTACCTTTCTTCTCTGTGCCAGAGAAATGGAAGTGCTTTTGCTCTCAACTACATCTTTCTTTGATTTATGGACACTGTTAAATGCAAGTGTTAATTTGTCTATTTTTAACAGATTGGTGCAAACAAGAAAGCCTTCTTGACTCATATAAATTTCATAAGGAACTTAATCAAAAACATAACCTGAAAGTAACTGAAGACATATCAATGGTATACTGAAATTAATCAAAACACCTCTAACTTAAGCTAGAAATTGAAGTTAATCTTTTGAGGACTAGTGTCTACCAGACGTAGCCCTAGTAAAGTACAATTGGAAGCCACATAATCTAGCACTCCCTTTTATGATTTCCAAACATTTCTAAAGAAAAAAAAAAAATCAAGCAAAAGTGGCAAGCAACTGCTTTTTATCCCATCCCCCCAGCAGATTTCAAAGTTTCCTGCTCAATCAAATGTATACATAGAAAACAGGTATACTCTGACATCCTTGAATTCATTTCCTCTTTTTACCAAGCCTTAACCCTCATGAGTGAACGTAAGGGCTTTCAATAAGCTGAAATAACACAGTGCCATAGAATATTTTTTACCCATTTAAGAGTCCCACTCTTTCAAAACCTTGGACCCGCTGAACAAAGCCAAGCTGGTATATGCTTCAAAATTAACTCTCTCCTTAAATTTTTTTAAACAATTCTGTAAAAGAACAGAAAGAAACGAAGACATACAACTCATTCACTTCTTCTGAGAAGCTAGTTTATTCAGAAAGGTAGTACTTTCAAGACAAGAGGTGACTGGAATCAACCACTATAACTGTTTAGCCCAAAGACTTTCTCTCCCCTCCCGAGGAAGTGGTTTTTAAAATGAGAGAGAGATTTTCCTCCTGCTAAACAAGAAGTTTGTTTTTTTTTTTCCTCCAGAGAAAAAGAATAAAGGAGGTACATGTTAACAATGTCATCTTCGTCAACCAGCAATCCAATTTCACCTCAAGGTTTGTCAGGGAATCAAATTCTTTCTCAGATTAGCATATCTGCTGTGACAGATCAATATGTTGCATTGATTGAACGGGTCCAACCTGGAACTTATTTTCAAGCCTTTCGCACTGAGGAAAATTAGACTAATACGATCTGGATGACTTCAGTTCACTGAATCTAACAGCCAATTTCATCTACATTTTACAATCTTGCAGGAGATCAGAAACATAATTCAGGTGAGTAACCCAAACAGAAAAGGCCACAGCCCATATCTAAGACTGGGTTACAGAGAATTCAAAGGGGTGAGAGAAGTTTTATGTATTCCGACACAAAACTAATTTAACTAATAAAAGCATATTGAAGATGTATTACTGGAAGAGTTAGAAGTGAATAAGACAGATATACCATCTCCCCCTCCTCCCCCCCCCCCCCCCCCAAAAAAAAAAAAAAGAAAGAAACCAGTCCTGTAAGACAACAGGAGGTAGATAAGAAGGAGAGTTTGCCATTTTAGTTTTAATAGCTGAGTGATAAATATTCTGTATTGCAATATCATAGGGCAGAAATTTATGAAGCAATAGAAAGAAAAGCATATGTCATAGTAACCTTCAAGTGAACTACCCTAGTCAGAGAAGCTGGTTGATGTCTACAACTATTACAGTAATTCTAACTGTACCACTGTGTGCATTTCTTCACCAGAAATTATTAGCCAACACAAGCCAGGGATTAGAAACCACAGTTTGAAGGTTATAGTAGCTACAGCAGCTCCTTAGGTTTTGAGGCATGGAGCAGCCTGCTTCTCTTTAGTAACCATTAAATTCCACAGATCACATTTGCAAACTATACCCCTCACAACAGTTGACATGAAGACAAAGACACTAAACTCTGTTCAAGAAATGTTCACCTCTGACTCTTAAGGTCACCTCGCCAGCTAGTGGCATACATAGAACACAATCCAGGTTTGGAGAACTCTACCATTCTTCAGTCGCCTGTCAACAACCCAGGCAGAGCAGAACAGAATATTTTCAGTCGGAAAGGATCTGCAAAAATCAACTAGTCCAGCTGCCTGACCAATTCAGGGCTGACCAAAAGCTAAAGCATGTTATTAAGGGTGTTGTCCAAATGCCTTTTAAGCACTGACAGGCTTCGGGCAACGATCACCACTCTAGAAAGCCTGGTCCAGGGTTTGGCCAAGCCTCTTGGTAAGGAAATGCTTCCTAATGTCCAGTCTAAACCTTCCCTGGTGCAGCTTTGAACCATTCCCACACATCCTGTCACTGAATACCAGGGAGAAGAGCTCAGCACCTCCTTCTCCACATCCTCTCCTCAGGAAGCTGTAGAGAGCAATGAGGTCATGCCTCAGCCTCCTTTTCTCCAAATTAGACAGGCCCAAAGTCCTTAGCCACTCCTCATAGGCCATGCCTTCCAGCCCTTTCACCAGCTTTGTTGCCCTCCTCTGGGTGCATTCGAGTACCTTAATACCCTTCTTAGACTCTGGGGCCCAGGACTGCACACGGTACTCCACATGAGGCCGCACCAATGCTGAATACAGCGGGATAATCACCTATTTTGACAATTTTTCAAATGCTTTTGAAAGTTGCAGTTTGACAATGCATTCTCATGATTACGGATATTCTCAGTCATCCCTGCTTGCAGAGTTTCAGAATTGGGCGGGGGGGAACAGGGACAGGACAAAATAAACAAAAAAACCCATCCACATGATGATCATATACCCTACAAAGCTTAGTCAGATGGCCACGTTCAAATCCTTTTATTTTCTGTAGCTGAGTCAGAAATCAACATCATGGCTTCAAAAAGCCAGTAGATGATGCCCATATCTACATATGCTCAAAACCACCCTTGCCTAGCCTGGGAAGTCTAGGCATATATCAAACAAGCTATCTGCACCAAAGAGAAGGCATAAGGACTTAGTTCGAACAGCAATCTGCACAGCCACAATATGCAAAGGATTCCAGGAAACAGGATTGCCAGGAGCAAGTTGTGACCTTCCAGAACAGGTTTGGCCTATGTACAGTTTGAGGTTGCTTATTGGCTGACTTCAACTAGCTGCATATGGAGGACGGTAACACCTTTGCAGACCTGTGCTCAAGTGCCAGACACTCAACTACTGAATACAGCTCAAAGAAGCCGTAGGATCAAGAATCTACTCTATGTTATTTACTACAGTATCTATTCTGTAAGCACATAATACAGTTCAAAGCAGGTGGGCTCAGAGCCAGCTAAACAAAGACTAACATGTGCATCACCTAAATATGAGCGTGGTATGCCTCTGCTCTGCATGTGAGGGATACAATACCTGTAAGAATATATGTCCACCACAGCTTTAACGCTTGCAAATTTCATAACATCCAAACACAAACTGGCTATTCCTGTGTGCTTTTTAGTTAGAGCACATCTTACCGGACACATTATGTTGTGGACAATTATTAGCCGTTTCAAGTTTCTCAATTTCTTGGTGTACTAGCCAAAAACAAGTTGTAAAAGCAAGGCAAGGGAGGAGAACTTTACTATGTCCCTTAAGTTCAAAGACTCCGAGTTTCACTATACAAGTCTGCATCACTTAAATAAGTAAATAAATCCAGTTCTAATAAGAGTAACATAATTTAAGAGCTGAAGGTCTGTTCTGTTCCCTTTACATCTATAGCTGTCAAACAGCGAGTAAGAAAATAAAGCTTTATGATGAAGAGGAGAGGCCTGAAAACGTGCTGCAACAACAAAGCCAGGTCCTTTCAGGCCGGCGAGGAAGAGCCGAGCCGGAGCGGGCGGGCTCACACTTTGAAGCCCAGTTGAAATCGACGGCGCCGTTCCGTAGCCCGCCTGTTCCTACCCCGACCCCACAGTCTCTCAGGGGGCTCCAGGTCAG
>NW_009259593.1:3952586-3966528 GCF_000687185.1 Egretta garzetta
GCGGCCCTCGGCTGGGCGGCTCTCGTAGTCCCGAGGGTCAGTCCGGGAACGGGGCCGGTCTGGGTGCGGGGGCTGTGGGCGCGCATGGGATCTCTTCAGGGTGCGGGGCGTCTCGTTTCGTTTTGGTCCCCCAGGAAGTTTTATGCTGCCACGTAGCCGCGCCGGCCGCGGCCCGCCCTGAGAGGGCGGTTCCCCTGTCAGGGAACAGCGGTTGCGCAGGCAAATTAACGCCCCTTGGGGAGGGTGCGTCAGTGCCCCAGAGCAGGGCGAATGGGGTGTGCGCCATCTGGGCCCCTCCGTCACCAGTCAGCTCTGCTGGGCTAGAAAGGCTCTGTCAAAATACCGGCAGATGGTGGGGTGTCCTGAGGTACAATCGCCTCCATTTAAGGAGTTGTGGTACACCTTCACCCTCTCAGGAAGGTTTTATTTCCTTGCCTCCCAGGTCCTGCCTTTTTTTCTAGAGAACCTGATCACCCGCAGCAGAAAGACAGGACGGGCCTAGGTTTGGCCTAGGATGCCGATTTCCAAAGCCTGGGTTTGCTGAAAATTCCAGTGTCCTATGTAAAGCCACTGTTTGACAGGTGAAAAGTGGTTCATCTATTTCTATAGAACTTTTTAATATATTTAGAGCCGTGATTTTTTATATTTAAATACACATTTTAATATATTTTAGATGTATTGTTTTATACCAGTTTGCTGGTATTGGGTTAAAGCAAAATAACAGGAGAGACACGGGCCCTATTTAAAACAATGGCAGCATTTCCATCGTCTTCTTTAGCCCAGGGTTTTGTGTTGTGACCAGCATAGTTGTGGAGGAGCTGTTAGCTGTACTAGCCAGGCCGGAAGAACAGGCGTACCTACATTCTACAGTTGTTTAATGCATTCTGTTGTTTTCTGTTGCAGAAAGACCTCCAGGACTCTGCTGTGTATGGGGAAATACAAGCGAATAGAGATTTCATTATGCTATAGACTAGCAAATTGTATGTGCTTTAGAAAGTAACTGAATTCTCATTGTTACAATCAATACCTTGCATTTATCTTTATCTTAAATTAACAGTAGTTAGAATAATGATGCAAACTGGAGACTTGTATAGGGGAAAATCTGTTTCCAAATCTCAATGTTAGGTATCATTAGGAACAAGAAGGGTAAGACTCAGCATTCACATCTCTAGATTGCTTTCTAAAAGAGAACAAGTTTCCATTTTCTTCTGTCATTCAGTAAGAAGGATGCTCGGATTTCCATATTATTTTTATCATTTTGTGTTGTCTTGAATGCAGTGAAAATAAAATGCTCCTTCCAATGATCGCATTCACTTTTTCCGCACAATTTGACAGACATTCATTCCAATGCAGTGACATAGAAAGAATAAAGATCTCAATCCTTCGGCGTGACTTACACAGGCAGTGACCTACAAAATGTTAATGACTGCCGCTACATGGAGCTCTGGTGAAGTAAGGCAGAATTCAGCCCCAAACTGGAACTTCGCAGGACCTGGGTTTAACGCTGGGGAGCTGTAGGACTCTGTAGAGTAGATGCTAGGATTATTTGTATACATTAAACTGTTTGTCCTTTGGTACATTTCTATAGATGTTTTGTAAATTTATATTGGAATCCTTTGCGGAGAGTATAATTAGCACAACGCTGTTTAATGTCATGGTTAATGATTTCCTGGAACACTTGATTAGAAAATTAATCAGCCTGTGTATGCATATGATAAAGCTGTTTAAATGGACCTTCTAATTGCACTGTGGTAGAACACAATGGCTTGTGCCAATATATCACTTTCAAGGTACTGTATTGCAATAATAGAGAAACACTAAAGGGAATAATTTATCAGACAGTTTTACTAAGCCAAAAGTAAATGTTAGTACTTTTGATCAATTATTATTATTTTACCCTTGTGCTTGTTAGGTGCTTCACAGAATAAATACACTCTTCCAACGGCTTAGTTGGCCAAGATTAGTCATGACTGAGGAAAAAAATGTGAGAAAGAAATTAGTCAGTAATATTAGAATTGTGCAGAGATTATATTTAGTCATACCATGCATATTGTCTGGGGTGTGCGTATAGCTTGGCAATTTGGCATTATTTTTGTTCCGGAATGAGAATTTTTCAATTATAAAAGTCTAAGAAAAGTAAGTGCGTAAGTTAAGCATACAGATATTTCCAAAACTGGTCCTTTGGAGTGATGGATTTAATAGACTTTTCCCATTCTGTTCCATCTCTTTATTTTATTTTTTTTTTATATACTGTGACTCGGGTCTTCACACCCCACCCCACCCCAAAAAAAAAGAATACCCGCCTAATATTCTTTGTTCCATGGAGGCAGTTTTTCAAATAAATCCCTGCACACAGTATTTGCAAGATTGCTTTTGACTGAGTTTAGGCAGTTTTCCATATTTCATTTGGAGACGCCTAGTCCTTGCCTATAAGAAGAAGATAAAACAGCTAGTTAACGGTTCTTTAATTAGGTTCATCCTCTTAAACTGTCACATAAAAGTTATGAAGGATTTCGTGAGCCATGTTTTTGTTTTTATACAGCAAGCATACAAGTTTAACTGTCTTTATTACTACACACTATTTAAGTATTCTAACAAGCAAAACTTCCCAGGGCCACAGTTCCTGTGGCTTGGCAGAAGAAAGGCAAGAGGCAGATAGATGTGTCTTGTCAGGAAAATGATTTCTTCTTTCTCTCGTGCAAAGCACCAAACAGGCCATTCTGTCCCAAATCCCTCAAACTTGCATAGCTATTTATAAGTCGTACCAATTGAACATGTATCCTAAAACCTGGCCTAACATCTTATTCAAACAGTTAATAAAGTAGTTACACCAAGTTACAGGATTGTTGAACTTGTGATGCTGATAAAAAGTTAAGTTGGAAAAACACAGGCAGTTGCTGCTGTTTATTATCTAAGGAACTCTTTAACAGTTGCATTTTCGTATTGCAACAGCAGTCATTAATAATTTAAATGTATTAAAATGTAATAAATGTAACCTATGGATGTTTCTTAATTTTCACAGCAGGGCTTTTTCACAAAGCCTGTTATTCCATTATTAAGATAATGTACCCATTAAAAACTCAAATTGTTCATCTGTTCTATTCTCTCAAACTTGCATAGCTATTTATAAGTCGTACCAATTGAACATGTATCCTAAAACCTGGCCTAACATCTTATTCAAACAGTTAATAAAGTAGTTACACCAAGTTACAGGATTGTTGAACTTGTGATGCTGATAAAAAGTTAAGTTGGAAAACACAGGCAGTTGCTGCTGTTTATTATCTAAGGAACTCTTTAACAGTTGCATTTTCGTATTGCAACAGCAGTCATTAATAATTTAAATGTATTAAAATGTAATAAATGTAACCTATGGATGTTTCTTAATTTTCACAGCAGGGCTTTTTCACAAAGCCTGTTATTCCATTATTAAGATAATGTACCCATTAAAAACTCAAATTGTTCATCTGTTCTATTCTGTTCTATTAAATTTACTGAGGAACCTGGCTGTTAACAAGTTTAACATACTAATAAATGAATAAAATTTGTTACAGTTAGGAGAAAATTTATGCTCTGTTCAAGTAATAAAGTTTTACCGAAGAAAATTTACTGTGTTTTTTCCTGTAAAACAAGCATCTAGAATTCTTGGGGCTTTCTGGACATCGTTTGATTGTCATTTAGTCAGTGTCACTATACTAGTATATGTCATCTCTGCTATCTCTTTGGGGCATAGGCTAGGAAAAAATGAAAATGAAAAGCTAGAACTCTTATGCTGGAAGATTGTGGTTATCAATCAGAAAAAGGAAGCAACTAGAAATTTGCACCTTAGTAAGACGCTAGCCTGAAGTTCTTAAAAGGGAGAAAGCTACTAGACATTTTCTGATAGACAGTTATAGTTATGAACTTAGTCATGAACAGTTACACAGTTACGAGTCTACTAAAATGTGACAAAAAGGAGGTTTGGATTTTATAGTCTTTTCATAAAGGATTGAATTTTTCCTTTGCTTAAGCTTGTCATTGAGAAAAGTTCTGTTACGAATCTGTGTAAAGGAAATCTAAGAACTGAGTTTAGGCTAAGGCCTAAAAATAGTCATTTTCTGTGAGATTCCTTGGGTTCTTTTTTGGTAACAACATTGTTTTACTCTCGTGATGCTTTAAGAGCCTATGACGTTGCTTGTCTTACCTTAAATTGCCTGTGGAGACAAGCGGCTTTGAGCCATTTGGATCACAGGCTTGGTAAAGTTGAAGTGTCTAGTCAGACTTCTTGGCACCTATATATTTCTAGTCTCTTTAAAGTCTCTGAACTAGTATCTTCTGAAAACAGGTTTTTTTGTTCCCTTTCTCATTAAAAAAAAAAAAAAGAAAATAATATTGTGGTCATATTTCTTGCAATTAATTTCTGCTACCAACAGGAATACTTTGGGAAACCAGAAGCTTGTTGAGTTTGATCCTGATTCTTTATTGCTAGGTTAGTCACACCTGCACACAGTATGTATCAGTGTTAAATATCAATGCAATATATATCTTGCACCTGTTACAAAAAATACTCAGGCTTTAGAGAAACACAAAGGACATAAGGGCTCTTTTTCTGTTATGCATGGCAGTAAATTCCAGGCCCTTAAAAAAAGATGTAATTAAAGGACTCAAGCTGAAATGAAGCTTTCACTGAGATTTGTCTTTGAAATTCTTTTATACATTTTTAATTATTACATGGGAGCTCTTACTGAAGAAAACAACAAAGCAAATGGTTTTAGCAGATTCTGAAGGTATAGCTATCTATACGCAAGCAGGTACAGATGAGAAAGGCACCCCCAAAGACAGCATATGTCACAATCCTGCTATTGATTTTGTATCAGTCATAGCTTTTTGAAATGTCAAACAAAATTTTGCATGCAATGGATTTATCCTCTCTCTTTTCTGGCTAGAATTTAAACTAAGGACTTTCAGAAGTAGCTGTGGCCTGAATAGCACCATTCTCCTTTTTGAAGCTTTCAAAGTCACCCTGTTAAAGACGAGGATATAAGAAGCAGGAAAGTAGTTTGCTTCATCAATTTATTGTGGATTACATGTTGCAAATAATTTCTCACAAAATATCTTAGGCTAGCCTCTCATTCAACTGAGGAAATTTAATATACCTCCTTCACGATTCTGCCTAGATGGGGAAAAAAAACAGTAAAGAAGTCCATTATACAGTTCATCAAATGGATCTTTATGAGGATATTGGAGATGTGATTTGTGGCACTATTTAGGATACATTGCATACTACATTATTATAAAGTTCAGGTTTGTAATTTAATTATGGGCCAAATTATCTTCAGTTCTAACTCTAGTCGAAGTGACTAGGCCAAGCCTGACAGCTAACGTAAATTATAGATTGTAAGTGGTCTGAGTGTCGTGGGCCGCAATAAAGGCTATGTTACATGGTTTTATACTTGGTGTGGGATTTTCAGAGCCGACTAAAGAATTAAATGAGCTGCTCAAACCTTGTCAATTCTACCATTATGCTATTAAATGTTCCTAGTAAAATTACTGCAAATAGTTAATTTTTCTCAGAAGAAAATAAATGTTTCCAGAGGAGAAAATTGTGATGAATGTTTTTGTGAATATAAGGGTCAGTAGTGCTGTGATCAAGCACAGAGATTTTTCAGGGCATTTACCATAAAGTTTTTAAGGCTTATGTCAGAACGCTGGGATGTAATTATCTTCCATTACTTCCTGATAACTCTCTGAATTCCTCATAGCTTTCCTTTTTTAATATACTTTTGTCTTTTTTTATGATTCGCTTTCCAAATTTCCTTCTAAGATTCTGTGTTTCATTTTTACTTGTAATAATTTATATTGCTTTCTACTAGGGCGTGATAGTGTCTGCTTTCAAAAATCCCTCATTTTCTTTTGACAGATGTATCATTTGAGATATATATATTAAAACGTACATATGTATGTGCATATATAACGCTTTTTATGAGTTAGTTATGTATTGAGGAAGTCTCAAAATTGACTGCAAATTGTTTATATAGCTTTTATTTCTCTCTGACTGGTTTTCTTATTCTAATCCATCTTTAACTTTCTCATTCTAGTTTTTCCTCTCACAAGAATAATGGATGTAATCATACCATGGTTACTGCAACTTCATATTCAGCTACAGTAAGTACTGTACTGTACATTAAGAAAAATGCTTCCTCTCATTTAAAAAAAAATAAGTATCATTTCAGGAAATTCCTGAAATACTTTCTATATGAAGTGTAATCAGCAATTTTGTGGGTAACAGAAGTCACGCTGTTGCTACCCAATCAGCGCATTACTTTTTGATCCTCTGTTCCTTGGCATGTTTCAGCAAACAACCTGATTTTTAATGGCTCTTTAGCACACAGTTGTACACTTCCACAAACAGAGTGCAATGTGCAGCCTTTCTTACATTATGTAGAAGCTTCATCTCTTGTCGTAGGAAGATGAAGAACGTACTTGGAGGGTGTACTTCGTATCACAAGTACTCCTGCAGTGCAGCTCAGCTACTCTGCTAAGTTTCCTCTAAGAAGGTTCTTAAGTGGCAGTTTTATGGCAGGTGTGAATCAGAATAAAATTCACAAGTTTCCATTTTCCTTCACCTATGTTATAATAAAGGAAAGCTGTTGGTTAAGAAAAATGAATGCTTTCACTTATGAAATATTTCTGCAGAAATGAGGAAGATGATTATGTTGAATTGTGATATAGAGGTTATCCTATAGGACTTAGAGATGTAACTAACCCTCAGGTATTTGGGGGGGAAGGCAGACAAGAGAAATTGTATTGTAATCGTTACAGGAGTGCCTCAGCTGGTAGTCGTTGACAATAGCCTCTCAGGATGTTTTCAGTTCATTGTACCACGACCTGACAGAATGAAGACTTCTGAAACCAAAATGTATTTGCCAGGAAAAAAAACAGGCCAGTTGACATGGTTTCTGTTACTCTATAAATGGAAAATTTAGAGGGAGCAAAATCTCAACCTCTGCATACTTGTCAGGGCATGATGAGAGCCAGCTCGCCCTAAGGGATGGGGAGCTAAGGGAGATCTTTCTCTCTAAGCAGTGTCCCGCAGGGGTCTGTATTGGGACCAGTACTGCTTAATAACTTCATCAGTGACATATTGGGATCGAGTGCACCCTCAGCAAGTTTGCAGACAACAACAAGCTGAGTGGTGCGGTTGACACACCTGAGGGACGGGATGCCATCCAAAGAGACCTGGACAAGCTGGAGAGGTGGGCCTGTGTGAACCTCATGAAGTTCAACAAGGCCAAGTGCAAGGTCCTCCACCTGGGTCGGGGCAACCCCCAGTATCAGTACAGGCATCCTATTTGTGTATCCCATGAGTGGCCTCGTGAGGCTTAAGATCTTTGTAACTTCTAAAACCACCATTACTTTGAGAGAAAAAAAAAATATGATTATGTGTCCATCAGTCTGAAAAATAATGTGATTTCTCATCCCCCTCTGTCTACAAAACTGCATTCCTTTTCATTCATGAGTTCATTCCCCCTTGTTTTGAACAACCATGCTGGTACCAATGAAATGGAAATCTCCTCAAAGAAGTTAGGGTAACTTTTGGCAATATTAAAAGTCAAGTAGGGAGTCATCAGGGAATAGAATCATAGAATCATTTAGGTTGGAAAAGACCTTTGAGATCAAGTCCGACCATCAACTTAACACTGCCATTCCACCACTAAACGATGGCCCTAAGCACCACGTCTGCCCGTCTTTGAAATACCTCCAGGGATGAGGACTCAACCACTTCCCTGGGTAGCCCGTTCCAATGCTTAACAACCCTTTCGGTGAAGAAATTTTTCCTAATGCCCAATCTAGACCTCCTGTGGCACAACTTGAGGCCATTTCCTCTTGTCCTATCTCCCATTACCTGGGAGAAGAGACCAACACTCACCTCACTACAGCCTCCTTTCAGGTAGTAGAGAGCAATAAGGTCTCCCCGGAGCCTCCTCTTCTCCAGGCTAAACAACCCCAGTTCCCTCAGCCGCTCCTCATAAGACTTGTGTTCCAGACCCCTCACCAACTTTGTTCCTCTCCTCTGGACACGTTCCAGCAACACAACATCTTTCCTGAAGTGAGGGGCCCAAAACTGAACACAGTATTTGATGTGCAGCCTCACCAGCGCCGAGTACAGGTACATGCTCACTTCCCTACTCCTGCTGGCCACACTATTCTTACTATCAATCACTATACCCTACTAAGTGCTCATAAAGTTGTTATTTACCATTATGTTCTGCGAGTTTCAAATCTGGACATCAGATAGATGCATGTTTTCCATCTAGAAAAGCATCGGCGAAGACCTTTGTTAGTCCTATTAAAAGAGAGGGAATATGAAGACCTGCACAGGCTTGCAGAACGGTGACTGTACTGGGTTTATTAATAAAGGCAACCAAGCTGCGATAGTCCAGGTACGTGATTTGGATGGATGATACTTACTTTCAAAATAGTGTTCTTTATGTGAATTGCAACATTGAAAAAGGAAGAATGTTGTCCCCAAAGTGGTTCAAAGCATACATGATTAAGAGCAGTACACTGATCAACTCTTTTGCATTCTTCATGGAAAGAAGAATAGAGCACCAAGATGCATGATTACCTGAAGAAGAAGAGCAGGCACAGAAGCAAGAGCAGCATGCAGGGCAAAGAGCTCAGCAGCAAGAGCAGCAGGCAGGCTTATGTATGGAATGGTGCTGAGAACTGAGTGCTGAAAGGTACTCATCTCAAATAAAACCGCATTGCTTATGCATATCATGAGCTTGACTCACCCACCCTCTGCCCCCTGACAGCAGTGTCATTCACTGTAAGACTCTTGGTTGCTGTAATGCTTACTCCTAGTTGTACTTAGGTGATGTGACTTTCCTGTGGCCCGGCCTGTCACAGGTCAGTAATGATGTCTGGGATGAGTGTCAGTATACCTGAAATGAGAAAGTATTTCCAAGTACTATGGTTCCATAAAATAAACAAAATATGTTGGGGGTTTGCAGCATTTATCTATAGGAGAGATTCATATTCTCCAGTTTAGGGCAATCCAGAAGGTAAAGAACTAAGCTAAGCTCTTTGTGTGATTAATGAAGTAACACTTAACTGAAGCTCACACTTCAGCTAGTGAAGAGAGACAAGCACCTACAAAAAGTAGTTCATCTACTCTTAAAATATGAATCTAAAACAAATGGAGAGAAGAACCTCTGGAGATCCTTCTCTGTCCTGACTGACTACAAAAGATGATTCAATGCCTGGCTTAGGCTAGATGAGTACCTTTTATATGCTGAATGTAAGTGAGGTAAATCTCATTTTCTCAAACTATTCTGGGGACTGCAGCAATTTGCAGTCAATAAATTCACTCCCTTTCACTAGATTTTATTAGATATATTCATATTAATTCAGAATACGTAGAAATATTTAAATAGCAATGTTAATAACTCCTTGGAATTAACAAGAAAATTCTCTTGTGACCCTCAGAGAATAAAACTTTGAATAATCACACTTCCAAGATAATCTGCACATCTCTGACAATAGTTTTTGATAGTCTGAAAATTGAAGACAGATTTTTTTCCCCAAAAGGATTAATGACTACTTCCCTTACTCCTTTTGCTGCAGTCTGTTATCATTATGGATATTAAACTACTTGAAAAACTGTGGGAAGTGTTAAGTTGCAGATATACTCTCCTGTTGTAGGGACTTAGTTAGACGGTGATTAAAAGGACTGATGCTTCTACCAACCTAAACGTTCTAGCACATTTTCTTGACAAAATCTATTCCATCTTTCTGTTTCATCTTTCCTTCCCTCCTCCTCCCCCTCTCTGCTGCAATATATTGGTTTTTCTCACTTTCAAAACTTCCCCTTCAACCTTGGGACCTTTTGGAATATGAAGAAATTAACTCTTTTCTCTAATCAGTGCATGACATCAGTCCCAACACAAATCTGTTAGATTTGTAAACAGGTACCTTTGTGCATTCTTCCTAGATGGCATTCACTCTATGAAGAAGTCATCTGTAAGCATGCACAAGGAACTTAATTATTCCTTTATTGAATCTTTCTTTAAAATTCTCCTTTACCAGTATGCCCAAGTAAATGTAGATTTTAATTACAACCTCTCTCACTGTTAGGTGTTGCTTCTGCTGTGGTCTCTATCTCCTGTCTCTCTTCTACAAAGAGGCAGCAAGCTTTTGGGGCTGTGCCTTGTTTTCTTTCAAAACACAGCTCTAGGACCCTGGCATTTTACAATAATAAACATTTTGATTAACACACAGAGCTTGATATTTGTATTACACTGAAAACTAGAACACCTAAACTCTCTTTGATTTCTAGGCTTTCTTGAGTTTCTGCCTGCATTTACATGGGAACATTTACCAGAACAGACATATCAGAATAAAAAATACTTGCTTTCCAAACTTAATGTTCCACTCTTCAGATAGGACAAAAAGTCAGTAAGTACCTGTTGTAATTTGTCAATGTTCACCATATTTACTAAATGATCCATATTTTACAGTTGACATTGTTCAATAAAGCTTTCAGACTTGCGGTGTTTTATACCTCTGAAATATACATGCGCACAATCTCAGAATTGACTGTTTTATCCCCATGTCCATTAGTATGGCTTGTGAGAGGATTTGGGGATAGATACAAATATCCATTTATCTTTTAGGTGGAAACAGGAAAACTTGGCCTGCGTGCCTAGAACTGAGGTCTGCCACTATACAACCATTTCTTTTGAACTGGGAGATTATACAAGCTAGATTCATTCAAATTCAGTCTTATGTAAATCGTGGCTTTGCAATCACTTAGGAGTTGTATCACATTAATCTACAGTGACAGTGCTCAACAGAGTCTAGGAATTTGTTTGATTTTACACTTTGTAAATGACAGTTCTTGATTTCCTGTAATATTTTGGATCACAGACAAAACCTTGTTTCAGTAACCACATATTAGCTGGACAGTTACAGATGAAATGCAGAATTGTTGTGGTTGGGTGATATGATCAACATTCATCACAAGCTAATAACGATGATTTTGAACATCTTAATTGGAGATCACACGACTCTGTGTAGTGTGAAATAAGATGTCTGGATGATTGCAAAGATTTTGACTGGTCCTTGTTCTGATAGCCTGCAGGAGATTTTAATATTCTGAAGTCACACCAGATGGGCAATCTGCTGCAGCATATACCTTGGCTCAGTTTTAAGCTGCAAGGGTTTGATATCTGATGTCACCTCAAGGGAAAAATAATAAACAGCTGCACTAATGACATTTTTTAATCTCTCTACTCTTGATTTACCTAGGCTTTGACTGATGCAATAGTCAGCTTAGGATAACTGTAGAAGGGCAGAGACCGTCTACAATACCGAGGTATAAAAATGCACAAGGGGATCAGAAATGGAACTGGAAAAAAAATAGTATTATTTGACTGCTCCATGCACGCCTTCTAATCCTATGTGCAAAATTTAACTTGTTGTTGCAGAATAGGTTTGGAAAAGCATACAGATACAAGAAAAAATGGCAGAGGAATCACAATTTTAAAATGAATATTGTAAAAGTGTACAGATAAGATTTTGATTAATTTTTATAGCTGCAAGAAATGTAGTCGGCTTTCTGGATCAAAGGAGTTATTTATTCTGTGAGTGAGTAGATAGCAGTACCAGCACTCCCCTCCTCCAAGGTTTTGCTGGATAAATTCTTTCACAGAATATTCCACGGAAACAACTTGAGTTCATGTGACTTCCATAGCCCTTGATCACAGTCCCCAGAACTGGTCTTTCATCCATTTTGACATTGGACAACCCGTAGCTTCAGCTGTTCCATGGTGTTGTGTATCTCTTTCAGTGCGGACTTCTAGCACAAAAAAGACCGTAATTTACAGTTGGGTCATCAGTTGGGTCAGGCTGACTGGTAGGTTATGCAATGAATATGAAATAGAGGATAGATTCAGCTTTTTGAACTGACCTGTAAATTAAGGTTGGGTTTTGGGGGTTTGCTTGTTTTTTTTTTTTAATTGCTTCAGACTATTGCAAATATGTAATGTTAAAAGAGAGAGAAAAATGTGAGGAATTAGGAGCTGCCATTATAAATGGCTGGTTTTGAATTAGGGGGTTAAAGAAGGAGCTACAATAACTTCTACTCTATTATGCAGAAGCATTTAGAACTGGTCACTGAATAAACAAGTTCTCATCTAAGCGCTTTGCCCTACTGTGGCTGCTGAACACAAGTACAATGAGTAAATGGTAGAGGAAATAGTCTTGAGTTGAAAAATAGGACTCTAAAAGATCACTAGACCTCTCACCTGGATTGTGAAGGAAGACAGAATGTTTAAGGAACACTTACATTTGCCATCTAAGCACCGAATGAGGAAAGACAATCAGAAGGTCTCTTATTTCTGACTATATCTGGTTCTGTGTCACTTGTTATGCTTCATAGTTTTTAATTAACTCAAGCTAATTGTTAAATAACTTCATCACGATAATACAATATGAAGCCTGACTGAGAATGGGGCTTTCCACACAAGTGTGAAATGCATGGAGGATGCATTTTAAAAAAAAAAAGCTGAAAATATATGAGAGTGATGCAGGAGCCAAATGTATAATGCCAGGAAAGAAAGGACATCTGATGAAAGTCCAGATTGAAACTGGAAACTGTAATACACAACTAAAGATATAAAATTAATGCATAAAAGCATGACATAGCTACCATTTGCCTGCGAACTGAATTCAGGAGGGTCAAAATAGGCTTAAGGAGGGTCAACAGCGCTCTGACTACAGGACAAAAAAGATGGTAGGCATATCATAGACACATAGGTTCAAATTTGGATACAGATCTGTTCATGCTCTGGTAACTAGGGCGATTACCAGCACGTTAAGCAAAAAACAAAATTAACCCCACTATTCTGCAGAAGTTACAAGTGATGACAGTGTGTGTACATCACAGGAAAAGATTGTGCCAGTCCCATCACTGATCCCGGTTAGTCCTTCGGTACAGCAGTATATAAAATTCTCTAGATTAATGGGGCATTCAGGTTGGCCTTTTTGCTTTTCCAGAGAGTTGCACTATATCAAAACCTGACACCAGGACAAGCGGGGAATTGCTAGAGAGCCACTGTGTAGTATCAGACTATTTAATATATGCAACTAAACTCCCAACATTTTCCAAAGTCAGGACAAGATGCTGACAGAGCTTGATACCGTTTGCAATTTTCACAAAAAAGTTCTTCCATCTTGTATCTCTGTCATTAAAAACCTTTTTGGTTTGAGTTTTCCTCTTTCAGAATCCTAGAAAACAAGATGGAAGTAAGAAGGAAAATTGCACAGGACTCTACTCCAGCACATTATGGGATAACTGACATTTGACTTGCCATGAACAGGTTGAAAAGCTGGACAGGTGGAGTGATTTGTTTTTAAAGTGTGATTTGCTGAAATACGCTTCTTCTGTTTGAAAGGCCACAGATAAACCAATTACACTAATTCTGAAGAAGGTGACTTCATATTGTTTAATTCAAAGAGAACATATCCAAAGTGGATTAAGAACCAGTGATGTCATGCACTATGCATCTCTGAAGTGCTGATTAATAAACAAAACCCCTCCTACAAAAAAGGGTCTAAACGTCTCCTTTTCTAAGGGAGGGTGCATTTTTTCAGAGATGCAGAGTACAGTACAGTGAATGTACTGTTTTTTTTTTTTAAATTAAAGGCATTTTGGAGTTTTGTAGCTGAATGGCATTCCCTTTAAATGAGATACTGGCAGTTAGATGGCTTTGATTGCTGCCAGCTGTCAATACCCCTGAGGAAAGCAGAGATACTTCTATGATGGAAGATGAACAAGAAGCCTGCTGATCAAACACATCACAAGTTGTGTCAGAGGATTACTGAGCTAAATAAAATAGATGCGTGTTTACACTCTTCTAGTCATAAACAAGCTGTCTATGAATTTTCTTTTTTTTTCCCT
>NW_009259593.1:3966616-3972859 GCF_000687185.1 Egretta garzetta
TCCCTACAGAGAACATTTCATACTCCAGTATGTTAACTGGGTTTTGTAGCCTCTGTTCTTGGATTTATGGAATGCATGTTCGTAGATGGAGAGGAAAGGAGCTAAACCTGCCATTTAAAAATGTCTGTCCATTTGCTTTGGAGAAGTACCATTTAAACAGACAACAAGAGTAAAAATGGTTTACTTGTTGCTGTTACTTGTTGTAGTAAATAGATATATGGGCTAGAATTTCAAAACTAGATACTCACAACTTGAAATATGCAGTTAATTCATGGATTCAATGCCTGCTGTGCAGTACAAGTCAGGTATTGGCTGTTGCACACGGTCAGTTACCTACTATTAGTTTCTATATGCATAATTTAGAAATAGACACTAGATTATACCTAATTTTGAAAAATGTAGTCCATATGTTTTATGAGTCCTCTTCTGTTTCTTCTCATTACACCTGCTTGCTCTCAGTGTTCAGCAGAAAATTAGCTGAAAGCAATAAAAGAAGAAGTGGAGACTAGCAATGCAGTTTAAAAAGTCTAAAAAAAGTCTTTAAAAGTTTAAATCTGTCTGTACACCTATGTGTTACCAAGTGGTTGAGAATATAAAGGGTTTCTTTGAGTTGCTATGTTCTCCTTTAAAGCCTTCAATGTTAGCCAGGTGACACATTTTAAAAGTCTGTGGAGCTGATAAGTGCTGGGCGTAGGTAAGTAATTTTAATAGAGATACCTAGTGGGAGGACATGTCCAAACTTAACAATCTTAATAAAGAAACAGAGAATATATAATTATCTTACATGGTAAGGGAATGTGAAGTTTCTGTGTATTCTATCCCTCAATTTAAAAAAAAATCTATTTTTTTTCTTGATAAAGGGCTAGATGTAATGGAAATTGGTCTAAATCAACATGAGAATATATCTGAGTGTTGTATGAACACCAAAGTGTCCAAAATACACAAAAATTCTTTATAAAACGGATGGTGCCTTCTGGAGCACCAATGACTGCAAACGATTTTCTCTGAGTTTATTAAAAGCTTCTGAGAAGCTTTTAATGACAGGTAGTCATTATGAAGCAGCCACAGCAGGAAGTCCTGTGGTGTTATACATCTTATTTGTCAATTATCTTTCTACTTGGAGATCCATACTACCAAAGCTAGGAGGCCAATCACCAAGGCCCCCTTTTGCACTCATGAGGGTGTCCTTAACTCTCTTTCAAAAGGTAGAGAAATCCTAGACAACTTGTAAGCTGAAAAATAGCGACCAGGCTGAACAGTCAGCCAACAGCAACCATATGAGAAGGGAACTAGAGAAGCATTAAGAGCCAGGGATGATAGCATGAGTATCTCTCATTTTTCAGAGGCAGCTAGTCTGCATGCTTTTCCCAGAGATCCTAACCTAGGCTTAGCTATGTGCACAGACCAAGGTAACCTAGACTAAGAACAGAAGATCTTAGAAGTTTTTTCTTAGTTTTTCATGGTGTGAAGGATATGAATACATTACTGGAATAGAGTTTAGGACCCAAGTTCAGTTTTTGCTCAGATACAGATCCATAGTAACTATGAAAAAGCAAGTGGAGGCTCTCAAAACCAGTCATAAAGGCTGTGTTCACTCTTCTCTTGTGTGGTTCATTTTAATACCATTCCCAGCTGTCTTGATAAGGGAACAACTGAAGCGTGCTGTGGCTGTCCTCCCCAAACGTGCATCCCTTTTCTGTGAGTGCCCAGCGGTAGACGAGAGGTTGGTATTTGTGTTAAGTCTAGACCTGATAGAGAGTCGGTGTATGCCTGGACCAGGAAAGGCATCTTACTGTAGATGTGGCCGAAGACATGCCTCTAACAAGTAGTGACACATAACATAAATTGCTTCCTGAACATTATGTAGGTTGATTCTCTTTTACCTCTGTGATAGTCTGCTAATGTGGGCACCTGACTGAGGCTGGGTAAAAGGAATTCCCTCCTTCTCTTTTGGCTTTGAACCTCCTAGGCAAGGTGCCTTTTTTAATCTTCCCTATTCCTTCCTTTTGCTTTGAAGGGAGTTTTTGTTCAGTATCTTCATCAAGGTGTTCCCTTTTCTTTTTTAGGCCTTACAATTTGAATGCCTGACCACCTCAAAACTTGAGTGTGCTGATCTTCAGAACAGCACTGTGAAGTGGGCAGGCCCACCGCTGCCTCAGAGAAAAAGGAGCTGAGGACTGGAGTAGTTCAAGTGACTGCTCAGCAGCTGCACACTGAATCTGTGGCTGAGTAAAGACCCCAGTCCTAAATGCCATAACTTCCCGAAACCGGGTGTACATGGGGTGTGCTTGTGGAGTTGGTGGCAAACTCCAAGCTGGGCCAGATGGTGAGCAGGAGGCCCTGGGTCCGGGCAGGGTTACCAGGTGAGTGGAGAGTCCGTGCTGGTATTCAGGGAGACCCATGAGTGTGGGGTGCCCATGGGATGACTGTGTGAGCGCTGTGTGTCTGCAGCAAGCACCCAGCTGGACCAGCCAGTAGGTCAGGGACCTATGGGGTGGGTAAGGGAGACCAGGATCTGGCCAGGGATGCTGGGGAGGCAGAGGGGCCATGCCAGTGCTCAGGGATCTCTGAATGTGCGTGTGCGTGTGAAGCTGGAGAGCGTGGTGTGTGTGCTGCACCAGTGACCTTCTGCCTCTGCCCGCCCAAGAGGAGGAGGGGACGTGGCTGTGCCTGTGTCTGCTGTGAGCCCTGAACATGGGTGCTGCTGGGGGCAGTGCCTGCTCTGTGGCCCTCTGTGTGACCGGCCATGGCTGTGTCCTCTGCGTGTGTGTGCCCATGTGTGCATCTGTGTGTCTGGGATACCTGCTCAGCTCCACTGCTGGTTGAACCTGCAAAGGGGAAAGCGTTGGCCGCGTCCCTCAGCCTGGGCAGAGGTGCCGGGTCCCTGGACACCAGGCTGGGCCCCAGCAGCCAGGCAGGAGGAGTCCCCAAGTCTGGAGCTGCTGGAGGTGGCAGCCACTTGCAACAGCTCTTAACATTATGCCTTTGTATCACCGTGTTATCTGGGTACTTCCTAAAACTAACAAATTTTTTTTTCCTCATACTGTCCTTTAAAGTTACAAAGGTGTTATGCTTATGGAGACATGGACCACAGTGATTAAGAGCAGTATTTTCAGTGACTGGTCCTTTTAGGTTCCTCCACTTAAAGAAAAAAAAAGATGTCCAGCTTAAATCACTTTCAGTGGGTTTGAGTCTTGTCATAATGTTGTAGTTAATAAAGCTAGAGTCCCTCTAGGGCGCATGAGGCTCTTAGTGCCCTGTAAATGAGGAATTCAGAAAAATGAGGGATGAAAAAGTGTTTGACATTTCTGAAATTTTGGCTTGTGACATGGTTAATGTCACACAGCAGATGTAACATGCCACAGAGGCCACAGCTCACCAGCTGAGGTGAGCTAACTGGGCAGAAACCACAAGGAGAGATTATACCCATAGAAACAGTTTATTACAAGAGTGCTGAAGGGCATTGGCTGTGGATAAGCTAGAGAAATTTATGCCGTAGTTTAACCATCGCTTTCCACTCCTGAAGCTGCCAAAAGAGGCATTTCAGCCTTCCCCAGATTACTTTTTCTGCTGCTGTGCTCACGCAAACAGTTGTGCTGGACAAAGGGAGGCGATGGCAGAGGGGCAGGCAAAATAAATATTCCATTTTTAACTTGGATCAGTTTCTCTGCCTAGTTTACCACCTGGAAGCACAAGCTTTTGTGTTGGCACAAGTGAGGAGTTAATATAAAGATGGGAATGAATGGATGAGCAAGGGAATAGGAATGGATCTCTTTATTCAGCTGCATAAAAATGACTGCAGAATTTTGGCATTGTATTTGCTCTGTGGATAAGTAGGAAAATGGATTTCCAAATAGTTCATAGCATAATTCAAGTTGGAAAAAAACCTCTGAAGGTTACCTAGTCCCACCTCCTGTCCAGAGCAAGGCTTGCTTCAATGGTAGTTGAAGCTGCTCAGGGCCTTCCTCAGTGGGGTGCTGAATGTTTCCACAGTGGAGATGACACAACCCCTTTGGGCAGCCCGTTCTGATTCTTAACTCCTTTTTGGAAATAATTTTTTCTTTATGTCCAGTTGGAGTTTATTTTGTTGAAGCTAGTGACAGCTGTCTCTTGTCTTTTTTGCCATGCAGGTCTAAGAAACTGTCTCTGTCTTCTCTATACCTCCTCTTTAAACAGCGAAATAAAAAAAATAAAGTGAAAGAAATAAAGTAGATCCCCCAATAGACTGCTCTTGTGCTGGTTGAACAAGTCCAGCTCCTCTCAGCCTCTATGCCTATGTCCTGTGTTCCAGCCCCCTAACCATCTGAGCAGCTCTCTGCTGTACTCTCTCCAGTTTGACAACATCTCTTGTCTTGGGGAGCCCTGACCCAATCACTGTTTTTCAAATGCAGCTTCCATAGTGCTGAATAAGGGGAAATAATCGACTTTCTTGACCTGCTGGCTAAGCTTTTGCTAATACAGCCTGGTAGGTGGTTAACCTTTGTCACAACAGGGTACATTGCTGACTCATGTTCAACTTATGGGCCATCAAGATAGCTTTCTCGATGGCCCATTTCAGCAAAGCTGTTTTCTAGTCCTGCCTGTACTGCTGCATGGAGTTTCTCATCTTACCTTGTAGATCACTAGCATGTGATTGTGTGAGATGAAATAGCAAAGTGATTCAGAAAACTTCAAAACAAGCCCACGTTGAAACTATTTCTTAGAATGGTGTCTTAGCCTTTTTGGGTCCTCAACAGTTTGCTGTCTTTACGTACCTCCCACTCAGTCTGCTAAGGTTCACCTTCCCACTCTTTCTTTCTACCCATCCATGGTACTTCTCTTCAGAAGTTAAGAGTAAACACAGTTAACAGCAAAACATTTAAGAATTGAGACTATAGATGAAAAAGGAAGAGGATAAGAATGCAGAAATATGTGATACTTAGTTTTGCAATGATTAGGACTGTGGCACAGATAGTAGATTGTATAAACAAACAAAACAGAGACGATGAAACTAGCATGTGTTACGAACATTAGGAATAGTGTTATCATGTCAGATAAAGCTCCCGTAGAAGTACATCTTGTTCCCTTTGTAATGATTTTCCATTTGAAATTACTCTGCATGAAACTGTGTTTAATCGTTACAAGTGTGACTATCCCTATACTGTTCAAATGCCTTCTCCTACTTCACTTTATTTCTTATCAGGAACAGCACTCCAAACAGTTGTCTCAGTATTCATATCAAAGCAGACAAAATTCAGACCTCTAAAGGACTGAATTGCCTTATGCATTTTTGTTCGTCGAAAAGAACAAAAAACATACTGTCAAGTGCGCTAGGTGTATTTGTAGTGCCTTGCCCATTGCAAGGAAATTTTTCTACTCTAATGTTCTGCTTTGCTCGTTCTTTCCTACATTGTTATAATTGAATTCATAAAAGAGTTCTTTATTTTTTTTGTCTTATAAATGGAAAGTTCTTCAGGAACAGAGCAAGAATATGTGCACAGAAATCACTGAAGAGCCACCTCTATTGGAAAAAAACCTCTTACTTTCAATAGTGAAGTAAGTTTTTTTTTTTAAAGTATGATAGAATAGAAGCCATAGAATAACTTTGGTTGGAAAAGACCTTTAAGATCATTGAGTCCAACCTTTAACCTAACCCTGACATCCCACCACGAAACCATGGCCCTAAGCACCTCATCTATCCTTCTTTGAAATACATCAAGGGATTAGGACTCTACCACCTCCCTGGGCAGCCCATTCCAGAGCCTGACAACCCTTTCGGTGAAAAAGTTTTTCCTAATATCTGGCCTAAACCTGCCCTGGTGCAGCTTCAAACCATTCCCCCTCGTCCTATCATCTGTTACCAGGGAGAAGAGACCGACCCCCACCTCCCTACAGCCTCCTTTCAGGTAGTTGTAGAGGGCGATCAGGTCTCCCCTCAGCCTCCTCTTCTCCAGACTAAACAACCTCAGCTCCCTCAGCCGCTCCTCATATGACTTGTGTTCCAGACCCCTCACCAGCTTGGTTGCTCTCCTCTGGACATGTTCCAGCAACGCAACATCTTTCTTGTAGTGAGGGGCCCAAAACTGAACACAGTATTCAAGGTGCAGCCTCACCAGCACCGAGTACAGGGGCA
Organism: Egretta garzetta; assembly: GCF_000687185.1. Taxonomy (NCBI): domain Eukaryota; kingdom Metazoa; phylum Chordata; class Aves; order Pelecaniformes; family Ardeidae; genus Egretta; species Egretta garzetta. The sequence goes on from NW_009259593.1 coordinate 3,972,729, forward strand.
CGATCACTTCCCTGGTCACACTATTCCTGATACAGGCCAGGATGCCATTGGCCTTCTTGGCCACCTGGGCACACTGCTGGCTCATATTCAGCCGGCTGTCAACCAGCACCCCCAGGTCTTTTTCCACCAGG
>NW_009259593.1:3973136-3978983 GCF_000687185.1 Egretta garzetta
CATCAGCCCCCCCCAGCCGCACGGACCGCATGGATCGCTCAGGCCGCACGGACAACACATAGATCGTAACACCCCTGTGCTGTTTGTTTCTCCCCCTCTTTTTCCCTTTCTCGCTTTTCCTCTCTTTCTCTGCTTTTCTCTCTCGCGTTTATTGTTGGCCGAATAAAGTGACTTGGCACTTGACTCCGTTTCGAGTCTTAATTCTGTTTCCGAGAATGTAAAAGGAACCTTAGTCACGATAGAATATTGGAATTAATCAGAAGTTAAGCCCAGCCGCCCCCAACCTCCCAGAATTATCTGAGGTCGGTTGGAAAGCAAGGGGGTTTAACCTCTGCCAAATTGTTCAACCCAATAGTGGATCGTGACAGATCCCATCCGGCCCCATAGACTTGTGGATGTCCAGGTGGCATAGCAGGTCAAAGTTGATTTAATAAATGATGATGTTATATGAAAAAGATAAATTTATTGCTATCTCACCTTAAAAACACCAAGTTTCACCAAGCAAAGTGATTTGGGAATATTTTATTTCATATTCTTTTTCTTCTATAATAATTTAAAGATGGAGGCACATCTAATTATGGTATCACTTTATGGGGGAAGAAGGTGTCATGTTAAGATTCAAGTATGAAGGTTAGATTCAGTAGATGCTCTATATTCTATGATACAGTAGCTCTCAGAAAAAGATCTGTTGTGTCCCTTTTTTCAAGTTCTTGCAGCATGCTAAGGGTTTATTTTGCTATTATATCCATCTCAAACATGCTAAGAGATTACTTTGTCATTATATCCATCCCAAACAGCAGCAGATTATTAGGCTTGAATTTGACAGGGTGAGATTGAGCCACACCAATCTGAGAAATGGTGACAGTTAGAAAAGTTAATGTGGTTTGGGTTATTTGTCTGTGAAGATCTCCCACCCATTTTGTTCCCAGTTTTTCTTTCCAGTTATGTAGAATAATACGAGAAAAATAATACATGCAAAATTTTTCAGAATAAGTGTGATCAGTTTCATGAATAATTCATTTCTGTCTTGTATGACTTCATTATGTCATGTATAACTAGCACTTTGTACTGTCAGAATGAAAAGCTACAAAAAATGTTTAACCTTGCAGTATAAATTCGTAACTTGTAATTTGAAAAGTTACATGATATTGCACAAGTCCTAGCATTCTCAAATGTGCCTTCCCAGGTACCTTATTTAAGATAAAAACATATAAGAGTTAGAGCTATTTTTTCCACTCATAGAGGTCTGTTTTTCATAGAAACAAATCATATATTTAATAATCTTCACTGGCCTAACAGCTCTCATAAAGGAATTACTTTCAGCTATTGGTCTTAATTGCACAGGATAACTAAAGACAGCTAAATATTTCATCAGTTACGTCAAATAAGAGAGCATATATTACACCCGTCTTCTAAGTGAGGAATCTCTGGCACTACTCAGAAGCTAATGAGTGTTGTTCCCTAATTGCCTAAAGAAACAGTCAACAACACAGCTATGAGCTGTGGTTTGAAGCCTGGAGAGTGACATGGCTCATCTGGTACCTGCGCAATTGGTTAGTTGGTTGTTCCAGTGGGAAGAAGATAAAGGTTTCATTCAAAGTATTTATTTGCAACTACAACTATTTGGTTGTGTTTTTATTAATATTCTTCCATACAGTTTCATAGGTGCCAACCAGAGAATGTGTTTCTGGAGAAAATGTTCCTAGAAGGGCAGTAAGTTGCATATGAGTCAGTTTGCCTTGAGATGTCCTCCTGCAGAAAAAGGAATGAAAGAAAGCCAGCCTTCCTCTTCTTGCATCTCTCAAGCTATGCAAAATGAGTTACAAGATCCTGCCTTCAATAATAATGTCATCCACATATAGTGAGGAAATACTCGTAAGCATGCAGTTTTAGACACCAAAATTAGGTGCCGGAAATTTCCCTTCAGAGGTGTTTTAATGCCCACACTTCTCTCCACTGAATATAGAAGGAACCTGAGCACTTACTTTAGCACTTACCTTCTAACTCTTAAGGTTGTGACAGATGCAAAGTAAATCTCATATTTAGGATATTTTTCACAGTGTGAAATAAGGTTTTCTAAAATTACTATTCATGATTCCCAACAGTTTCTCCTCAGAGGTATTTAGAAGAAGCTGCATTGAGGGTCAACAATTTCATTACCTGGTCATAAATTCAATAAGAGCTGTGTGTACGGATCCTCACTGACTTGCCAGTGTGTCCAGTAAGGAAGAGAATCAGGATTAATTTTTAAGTCTTACCACTCTAGTGCCCTTCAGTCTCAGTGCTCCAAGCAGGCTTAAAAAAACTTCCTGTTTTTGTTTTAATTGCTTCATTTTTCCATCACAGTCTGGAGGCGAGGAAAATCACAGGGATTGATATGGATTTCTTTTTTGGGTAAATAAGCTTTGTTTTGTATTTTAAACTGTTGAACAGGTTTGTTTTTTTTTTTCTTTCAAATACATATTTTTCCCTTTAAGCATACCATTATGTATATATCTCATGTATGCAGAGAAAAGATCACTACGCAGAAATGGGACATGAATGACATTTTGCTATCGTGTATCATCATGGTTTTAAAAATAATATGTTTGTTCAGATTTCTCTCTTCACAAACTGTGATCCAAGAGCAAGGCGACCTCATGACAACTAACAATTACAGGCAAAACATCTCAGAAATAGTCTTTAAAGGATGAAGCCTCAGGCAAGTTCTGTTTCCTGTAATGTCAGAAGAAAACTTAATACAAAGTCTTCAAATGAACAGAAACTAATTTGATACTTGGCACTAGCTAAGGAAAAACTTCTTTCTTCTTTAACTCTTCTTTTTTGTTTTGTTTTTCTTTTTCTCTTCATGCAGAGAGATTTTGTAGTTTTTTATACTTCTTCATCAAACCTTTAAGGCAGAAGAGTCTAGATAAGACAAGTGATTCATTGGACCAGACTTCTCAGGTGAAAAGTGTATGTTAAAATAACCTATGAAGAAAGCAGATAGGAATTTTATATTCACCTATGCCCCACAACAGCCTGGTATGTGAGATTATGTAAGGATGCAAGTTTGTTCACTAAATTCCATTTTCACAGCCTTTGAACCAGCAGTAATAGTGGGAATGCAACTACTGCTCTTCTCCATTCAGTATGCAGGTCACTGTAAAATTGCTGGTTCAGAAGCTCCTCCTCTGGCCTGCCATCACCTTTTCATGTCAAAAAAAGTTGCTAAAGACATCAGTTCTAAACCTGAAGAGGACAAATAGATGACTCTGTCATCATCCCTTTGTAGAGGGGCTACTTGCACAATGCTTCCTTAGAACACCTGACCTTGCAATGTCATTGCAACGAATTAATTCTGGCCTATAGGTAACTTATTTGTGTAGAAGTTGGCAGAAATTGCATGATTTATCAATCTCGTTCTTCATTTGCAATTGTAAATAGAGTATTGAGTAGGCAAGTTCTATTTTCATCATACAAATTGACTGTCTGGTACAGAATTATTCAAATACTAATCCTAATTTGCACCCAGTGCAATACTGTTAAAGTCAAAGGGTAAAGCAGGTTTTTTGACCTCACGCAGTAATTGGCCCATTTATTTTTCATTGTGTTCTGTTTGATGCTTTATTTATCAGAGAGTAAGGACTGTTCGTAGTCTGCAATTGTATTCCCATAGATGAAGAAGAAAATTTGAAGCCCTTTTTGGAGGCAGTGTGCTGCAATTGAGTACTGTGATCTTCAGTGCTGAGGCCTGATTGTCATCAATTCATTAATGCTCCTCCTAGCCCAAGTTTTAAAGCAGGGGTGACTTCACATGGTCAATACAGATCTTAGAGCCTCCTTCCCCATACTGTGTTGCTGGAAGGATTTCTGGCATTAAGGATGTAGCTGCATAACAGAGAAAGAGTTTGGAATTAGACTACTCTTTTTTTTTTTTTTTTTTTTTTGCAGAAAATGTATTTAACTTGTTACTGCATCTTCCTTTCTGTCACCTTGGTTATCCTCCCTTGGAGTTTCCTTCTAATCTCTAATGATACCTGTGTTCATTATTTACTTTAAAAGTTTTCAAACAAGTACCTTTGTGTTTTCTCTCATGTTCTCATCTCATCTAGGGATATCTTCTGAGTAACACTTGCAAATTCAGCTCATTATCATTCTTTAATTCCTCCAAAGACTTATTTCTTTTACTGTGAAGTCTACACATTTTTGAAAATTGTTGGAGAGCTTGTATTTTAGAACCCCACTGGCTTGGTTGACAAACGTTGTTTCATTAGGGACAAGGTTTTTATACAACAAACTTCCCATATCCATCTATGTCTCTTTTTTTTAAAGCTTTTGATGACATTTTCTTCAGGATTTTTTCTGGTTTCATATTTTTCTATAGTGCCTTTCCAAGTATGATACCATGATAATCTGTGAGTCTGTGTAGTAATAATAATGAATTAGAAAAAACAATGCCAGGTAGCTGATTTTGATAATGTAAACAACATGATTGATTAACCCTGCTCTGTATATATGCTTTTTACATGCAAGAATAAGTAACAAAAGTAATTGGTGGATTTTACATATAGTTCAAAGATTAATCCTTTTCTTAGCAGCTAAATATGAGTCACACAGAATCACAGAATGGCAAGGGTTGGAAGGGACCTTGGGAGATCATCTAGTCCAACCCTCCTGCTAAAGCAGGTTCACCTAGAGCATGTTACACAGGACATTGTCCAGGGGAGCTTTGAATATCTCCAGAGAAGGAGACTCCACAACCCCCCTGGGCACGATGAGAGGACACATACAAGCAAAATGACCAAGGCAAAGCCTGACACCTTAATTCCATTTTTTTCTTTTTCCTCACTTTATCTGGTCCCTCTTACAGCCTGTCCTCTAAGGCAGTGTCTTGCTCCCCCACCTTCTTTCTCTCTGTCTCCATTATGGATTTTGATTTGAACTGTGATCTACAGGGACTCACTGTCATGAAGCAAATAAATGGAATCCCACAGAGCACTTGCCTACACACTTTACAACACTTCTTGTTCATGAATTTGTATCTTAAATTTATTGTTTTAATATCTCAAAGTCCAACAGCTTATTAACTGCTCAGACACTCAGAATATACTTTTTCTGATCATGTGCCACTCATTCTAATGGCTTTGTTTTTTGAAGGACCACTAAATCTTATAAGCAGAGGTTTAATTTCCTCCTTTGAAAGAAAAAGGAAAAAATGATGGAAGTACTTGATGTTGGCTGTATAGTAATGAGGTATTCATCTCTATTTCTGTCTGTTGAGGGGCTTTTCAGGCTAATAATTGGGAATTGATCATTGTAAAAAGCTATATTACAGCAACAAAAAATGACATATGCATTGCACTGATAGGATTTTAATATTGAAATAAATTTTTCGTAAGAGTATTGTATGGGGAAGTATGAACTTTTCACTCTTAAAATGTATTTTGAGAGTTTCAACAATACTTAGTATCTCTAATTATTTCATGTAAATTTCGATTCCCCCACTTGCATTGTTTAGTTAATAAGTACTGGAATTTTAAATTCATGTTCTCTCACATTTTTTCATTATTATGATGAGCATTTTATCTTCTTTGGGCATTTATATTTCCATAGGTAATAAGCATAGACAGTTGTTGCAAATCTCCTAATTCTGAACTGGCTTCTGTGGTTTTTCTTTATGTAAAATTAATTACAGCAGTTCTCTAATAGAATAGTTGGTGAGCATCAGGTGTGGGTCAGAATGGAGATGGGGAAATTCTAAATGTGGAGAATTACTTAAGGAGGAAGAACCCAAAGGAGGGCCTGACCCACACAGATTGAAAAACTATTCCCTGTAGGCCTGGGTATAAAAGTGCTTCATATTCA
>NW_009259593.1:3979368-4034062 GCF_000687185.1 Egretta garzetta
CATTTTTGGTAAGGTGGAGCATCAGAGGGAGCTCTTGCCTTTGGGGTACTAGGTAGGGTCCATCTCCACCAGAACTTTGCAACAACTAGGAAAAATTTCCTAAGTCTTGATTTTCTCCTGCAGTAAGCATGGTAGCAGACAGACTAGCACCAGCCCTGGCAAAGCATCACACTAGAAGAGGGCATAGACGTGGGCAAGAAGTATAGGTCTACACCGCAGCTCTCAGTAGAGGCAGGGGCATCCTCACCAGCAGAAAAGCAGTAGAACTGGCGCTGCTCTCCACAGGATAGAATTGATCTGGTCTGTACATGGTTCCAAATCGACTCTTGCTACACATGGACCTCTGGGATGAGCACAGAGCAGCTGCTGCTCCTCGATTTGTGTGAACCAAAGCTGTGTTTCTATTTCAGTTCAGCTAGAATTTTTGAAATGGGAAAGTAAATTCATTGCTCCCTGAAGCTGTGGTGCTCAAGAAAGAGAATGACCCTCTGAGAAGGGCATTTTGAGGAGCAGGTTCTGAATCTAGCTGGGACCGGCCTTGCATTTTCAATCTCTCTTCTGTTTTTCTCCTTTCTGTACAATTGGATACCATGGATCACAGCAGGGAACAGGCACTGGGAGACTGATTCTCTCCCTTTCCACCTGAGCAGAGGTGCTTGGCACATATGCTGGTGTCGTTCTGTACCCGGCTCAGGTGCCCAGGCACTGACAGTGGGGGCAGCAGGGGGTGGCCTCTGCAAGGAGAGGCCGGGGCTGCCCCGTGCTGGACACAGCCAGTTCCAGCCAGCTCCAACTGACCCAAAACAGGGCACAGCTGAGGCCCTCAGCCAAGGTGGTGGCACCTCAGGGAAAATGTACTTAAGAAAGGGTAAGCAAATGTTGCCTGGCAGTGAGAAGTGAGGCCCCTCACTACAAGCAAGACATTGAGTTGCTGGAACATGTCCAGAGAGCAACAAAGCTGGTGAGGGGTCTGGAGCACAAGTCTGATGAGGAGCGGCTGAGGGAACTGGGGTTGTTTAGTCTGGAGAAGAGGAGGCTGAGGGGAGACTTTAATTGCCCTCTACAACTCCCTGAAAGGAGGGTGTAGCCAAGTGGGTATTGGTCTCTTCTCCCTGATAATAGGTGATAAAATGAGGGGAAATGGCCTCAAGTTGCACCAGGGGAGGTTTAGGTTAGACATTAGGAAAAATTTTTTCGCAGAAAGGGTTGTCAAGCATTGGAACGGCTGCTCAGGGAGGTGGTCGAGTCCCCATCCTTGGAGGTATTTAAAAGACGGGCAGATGTGGTGCTTAGGGCATGGTTTAGTGGTGGAATGGCAGTGTTAGGTTAACGGTTGGACTTGATGATCTTAAAGGTCTTTTCCAACCTAAACGGTTATATGATTATATGATTAAAAATGTGAGAGAAACAGCCCTGCAGACACCAGGGTGAAAGAAGAAGTAGGGGAGGAGGTGTTCCAGGTACCGGAGCAGAGATTCCCCTGCAGCCCCTGGATGAGATCGCAGGGGAGCAGGGGAAAGGTGTGAGGAGGAAGGAGGAGCAGCCGGGAGCTGTTATGGACTGACCCCAATTGCTATTCCCCATCCTCTTGCACCGCTGATGGGGGAGGAGGTGGAGGAGTTGAGAATGAAGGAGTGATGTGCACTCTAGGAAGAAGGTGTGGTTGGGTGAGGGGCAGGCGTTTTTAGTTTTTGTCTTTGTTTCTCACCATCCTACTCTATTTTAATTGCTAATAAATTAATTTTCCCCATGTTGAGTCTGTTTTGCCTGTGACAGTAATTGGTGAGGAATCTCCCTGTCCTTCTCTTGACCCACAAGCTTTTTTATCCTATTTTCTTCCGCATCCTGCTGAGGATGGAGATGAGTGAGCAGCTGGGTGGGAGTTTGGCTGTTAACCACAGCTAACCCACCTTACCTACAACACGGAATTGTACACGGTCTCCAGTTCTGTCACAGCTTGACTATCCATAACTTTCTCCTCTGAGTGAAAAGGGTGCAATGAAACTTCTCTTGCAGTAGTACCACAGGCATTAAGTAGCTGTTGTCTATAAAATGATGCCTCCTTCTTACTCTTCATAATTGTGCAGTGAGTAAACAGTACGTAGTGAGTGTAATAGGTAGTGAGTTTAATGTATTTTGGTTAAACAATCGGCAATATCACAAATACAGACCTCAGGAAGAAAACATTTCAAGTAAAAATGTGCTGGGATGTGCCCCTTGGTTAATGTCGTTTATTTGAATATTGACAAACTTATTAGGCACTTAAGAGCAATATGATTATTTGATTAATAAGAATTAATGTCTGATATTGATACTAATTAATGATGCCATTACAATCCTGACCAACCCATTTTCTTTTTAATGATCATCTTAGCCATTCTTTCCAAGGCATTTTAAGACACTCACAAGATTAATTGCATTTAGGTGCAACTGCTGTTTGTTCTGGGTAGTAATGGCCTATTGACTTTTTGAGATGATGACATGAGATCAATGGGGATTTGGAGAAGATGAGTAAAGTATGTCCACAAATACTGATGTCTGGAGGGACGTAAATATCTTCACCTTTACTACTTTGCTTTATGCAATCAAAATCAGGCACAAGCAGTTACCAGCCAGTGTTCTCTTATTAAACAAAGCGGGAGAGCTCAGTCTACTTTGAACACAGTACTAACCCACTACTTGATTAGTATCAGGTTAACCCTTTTTATTGACACTGTCTGAAAAAATTAGTGGGAATAGGTTAATAATGGAGGCAGCAGCCACTTTAGTCCTTTATATTCTTGTGATTGGAAAAAGCATAGGCAGATGAGGGCTACTATGCCAAGGCAACCTATTTCCTCTTCCAGTACATATTTTTGGTCTTAGTGTATATGGTGTGTCCTGTTCTGGTATGGGTCTTGGTTCTGGCACACGTGCTGTCTGCACGTAACGCAGCAAGGAAATAAGCCTCAAAGATTTTACAGAAGGTTTCAATGTTCTAGCAGAGGTGGATCCTTCTCCCCAAGGTAAAAGCCACTCTTGCATAGAGGTGATTTCTTCTGTAGTCACTAATGTGTATGATGTACTACATGGACCCAATGCATCTGCACAGTTGATGGATTTTTTTTTTTCTTTCTTTTTTACTCTGAGGTTTGCTCAACTGTAAAATTCCTCCAAGTTAGAGTTCTTATAAAAAAAAAGTACATTACAAATTTTAAAAACTTAAATGGTATATTTAAAATATACTTGATTTTAATATAATAACTTTTCTGAAATCATCTCTCTCAAAATACCTTGGTGCAAAAAAATAATTTTGAATATTTTCTCACATACAATGAGCTCTTCCTTTTTCTCTTATTTAAGTAACAAATGCTTGATTTTTTTCATTTACTGAGTTTTGATTTTAAGTGTTTTGTAAGTTTGCAGGAGATATTACATGTAGCTTTTTGATTCTGCAAATGCTGCTGCTTTTTTTTCTGCATCTCCTGTAAACTCTCATTCAACAACCGCAAATCTTTTTTCTCTCGGATACATAGAAAACCTGCTGGTTTCAAGTGACAGTGAGTTATTCAGCAGCTCTGCTTACATTTTGAAATTTGTTAACTGCATGGACCCAAACAGATATGCAAAAGGGAGCTGAGAAGCAAGCGGCCTAGAAATCCTGGTAGCTATTGTAAGTTCTGTCAGCTAGTTAGCCAAGGTCTGATGAATACGGAAATCTAGGTGTGTGATTATGCCTGAAAATATAGTTTTAATTATTTTACTGGAAATTACTGACTAGAGTGATTTATTTTAAATAAATAACTTCTCTGTTCTCCAGAAAACCTATGGGAAAAAAGGAAAGCTGAGCTTTCAGAAATGTCAAATGCTTCTCATAATCTGATATATATGAATAGTCACATTATTTGTAGATCAAGTATTTACTTACAAAAGTAAGGGTTTTTTTGCACATTAAAAATGTCCGTATCTTTCAATGGGCCTATTCACATCATTACAGTTATTTATGTGAACTTTTTATACAACTGGGGCCTTGTGATATCATCTGTATCCATATGCAGAGCAGTCACAGGTTCCACCCTGAAGGGCTTTCAGGTGAGCGAGTACATGACAAAGCAAAATGTCTCCCTTGAAGACAATCCTGTGTGTTTTCTGTAACATGCTGCATTAACTCTGTTTCATGAAACAGTAGCTGCCCTTGTCATCAGCTGAACTGTACAGTTTTAGTGTGGTGTACATAGAAGTACATGCCTTGATGACTCACTGAGTTTGCTAGTCTGTCCTGAAACTTGGGACACTGGCACTAACACCACCAGCATTAACAAAAGTGTCATTAAGAGTGTCTTTTTTTCAAACTTGCCTTCATTTCTCTATACAAATATTTGAGAATTCCTTCATTTACTATCCAAGATTTAAACTAAAGGGCAATATATGACTAAGAGCAAGTTGCTTCTTGTGTGAGACTTTTTTTTTTCAATATCTGCCTTTAGTTTCTCTGAAGTTCTGTGACAAAGAATAAAAAATACTCCTTTACGTGGGATTCTTTCTGTCTTTCCACCATCCCTTGCACCCTGTACCTCAACAAGCAGAACTGTGAACTCCTTCAGCGTGAAGAAATATTGCCTATTAGCCATGGCTGTAATGAAGGTTTCTGACTCTTGACTACAGGAAAGTGATATTGCTCGCAGAATGCAGTCTACATATCTGGGAGTCCTCCTGGGATCAAGCTTTCCAATATTTTTCTCTATCTTTACACAAGATCAGTTACATTTGAAGAGCCATCATGTTTCCCTATAATAATGTAAATTAGTGAGCTGCTCCAATATATAGGTGTGGTTTTGGGTATGTAAAATTGAGAGTTATTAAAACCAAAGGAATTTTGGACATCAGATGGATGTGAGCTTATTGATGTGGGGTTTTGGGAAGTATACGAAGTACCAGCATAGGAAATGTGCTCCCTTTTTTTCAGAAATAGAGAGTACATTTGAGGAGGATGTGTTGTTGGGGAGCCTGTAAAAGCAGCACGGTGAAGGCACCCAGAAGACAAATGACAAGGATGGGGAATAGCGTGGTGCTGAGAAGACAGTGGTTGAAGGTAGGGAGACAGCACGAAAAGAAAATGCAGAAGGAGCCCATGGTTCACCACTGTGACAGGTTCAGATCTCAGGGTTCTCCAGAAAGGCTAAAAGGATTCCTAGCACCTGTGCATTTCTTCTGCACTGCCTGCTTGCACAACTTAGCCCTCCCCACTGTCGCTCCATTCCCCTGGCCACAGCCCTACAGAAACCCTTGCCCTGCCACCCACAGCTCCCTGGCAAAGCACCCCTTCCCCACCTCTCCTACCTGTGAAGCATTTTCCAGGATGTGCCTCTCAGCGCGAGAACCATCAGGTAGGTGCCATGAAAGGTGCTGGAACATACTCTGAATGGAAAAACAAGGAGACAGGGAGTGTGTAGAGCTCCCTTACCTACTATAAAGCAGTTGCTTATTTAAAGCAGTACAGCTGTATCAGCAAGTTACTTGCCCTCGTCTTGTTTCGAGCTAGCTCGGGAATCTCCCTGTGCTGCTGTGCTGTACTATTTAGGCATACTCTGCCTAATCCCTCAGCTGAGCACAGGGAAAGTCTCAGTGTGCCGTCTATACACTGTGCACTAGGGATGATAAGCCCAGTCCTGGTATTAGCAAATGGTTCTTCCACATTGACGTTGGCTGAGTGAAAAGGAAGGGAGGCAACAACAAGGTGTTTGAATTTGTATAGCTCTCTTCTAGGCATAAAACGTATTTGACGTGTCTGTTAACAACAGGGTTCAAACCTGTTTGATATTTGGCTAGTCCAGCATTTGGCACATGGACAAAAAAAGCAAAGGCAAAGAAGAAACATGAAATTTTGTCTGAAGCACAGTTGTCCCCTTAGTCACCTGTAATTATGTACCTAGCAAATAATTTGAACGATACTAGGCTGAGATCTGAGAGCTGTGCAAAGGTTACTTGTAAAGAAAAATATTTATAAACATTGTGGGTTTAAAAGTGTGAATGAATTTAAATAAAATATATGCACTTATAGTCTCAATGCCATTAAAGTTTTCCATGTGAGAATAAATACCCAGTTGCAATGTCTCAGGCACATAAATGAGAAGGATTGTCATGCATGTGGAAAAACTCCATTGTTCTGCTGGTTCTGAAGTAAATGACAAAAATCACAGAGTAATTTGCATAACTTGGAGATTAGAAATGTATCTCTTTATCCTTATTAATATATTTGCCCTTCTTAATTATAAAGATTTGAATCTTATTTTAAAATAATTTCCTACAAAATATTCTTGGGGATAGAGGCTGCATGTTAATTCTGAATGGATTATTTGCCTAACCTCACAAAAGAGATAAATTGCTTCTATTTGATAATAGCCAATTTTAAAAAAAAGGATTTAGGATATCTGGCAAAAGAAAATTGACACCTACATAGGAAATGGGTTCTTACCATCAGTTTAGTTGGTTTTATCTGTCATAGACCTTTACCCACAAAAGTTACATTTCTGTTTATGTCATTTACGATTTCCTGTGTATAAAAAAATACACAATATAGAATTTCAGATAAAGTTTTGCCTATGTTTGTAAAACTTTTGATTTAACTCAATGTCAGTTCTCCTGTATGCCAGTCTGTAACAAAAGGATCTTGACTGCTTCACAGAGTCACAGAATCATTTGGGTAGGAAGGGACCTCTGGAGATCATCCAGTCCAACCCCCAGCTCAGGACAGGGGCAGCTATAGCAGATTGCCCAGATCCATGTCCAGTCACAGTGTAAATATCTCCACAGGTGGAGACCTCACAACCTATCTGGGCCACCTGTGCCAGTGTTTGATCACACTCACAGTAAAAAAAGTGGTGTTCAGGTGGAATGTCGTGTCTTTCAACTTATGCCCATTGCCTCTTGTCCTGGTCACTGCTGAGAAGCATCTCTCTTCTTCATTCCCTCCCATCAAGTATTTATATACATTGATAAGATCCCTCTGACCCTTCTCTTCTGTGGGCTGAACAGTCCCACCTCTCCCAGCATCTCCTCATATGAAAGATGTTCCAGTCCCTTAATCACATTTGTGGCCCTTCACTGGACTTGCTCCAGCAAATCCATATCTTGCACTGGGGATCCCAGAACGGGACTCAATACTCCAGATGTGGCCTCACCACTGTCAAGTAGCACAGCAGATTCATCAGCAGAATCATCTGATGAATTTGAAGAGGTTTCAGACAACTGGGAACAGCATCCTTAATTTGAGAGGAAATCTGAATACTGAAAGGAAAAGGATGATGCGTTTCTTTAAAGTATCAGAACAATGGAAGTATATGCATTGTAAAAGCTCTTGCTTTGAGAGAAGAAAGTTTGAACAGGTGGAAGCAGGACACATCAAAAAACTGATGGAACACAATAGGCTTAACAGGACCACACAAGGGAGGGAAATGAGTGGTAAACAACATGTCTGTGGAGGGCTTCCTGCTTCCATGCCCTATCTTCCATACAAAGAAAGTTTATCAGTCTAGATGATCAATAAAAAAAGGATGTGTGGTGTGTCAAAGCATGTATCAATAGGTAAGTGCTGACATAGTGTAGAAGAAGACAGTCTGTTCTTTCAATAGCACTGCTTCTGCTCCATTCCCTGCACAGAGCTTTGTGAACATTGCACTCTACCTAAATTATTCTTTCTGTATGCCTTGATGACATTAAAAAACACCACATAAATTCCTTATAATTTTGAGACCTTCTCTTGGAGGTCAATTCAATGCTTTCCATCAGGATAACTACATGACTCAAGTCACAGAATCATAGAATAGTTTGGGTTGGAAGGGACCTTTAAAGGTCATCTACACCGCCAGCCACAAGCAGGGGCATCTTCAGCTTGATCAGTTTGCTCAGAGCCCCATCCAACCTGACCTCGAATGTTTCCAGGGATGGGGCATCTACCATCTCTCTGGGAAACCTGTTCCAGGGTTTCACCACCCTCACTGTAAAAAATTTCTGCCTTAGATCTAGTCTAAATCTATCCTCCTCTAGTTTAAAACCATTGCCTCCTGACCTATCACAACAGGCCCTACTAAAAACTTTGTCCCTATCTTTCTTATAAGCCCCCTTTAAGTATTGAAAGGTCACAATACAGCCTTCTCTTCTCCAGGCTGAACAACCCCAACTCTCTCAGCCTAACCTCTAATAAGAGGTGCTCCGGCCCTCAGATCATTTCTGTGGCCCTCCTCTGGACCTGTTCCAACAGGTCCAGGTCTTTCTTGTGCTGAGGGTTCCAGAGCTGGATGCAGTACTCCAGGTTGGGTCTCACCAGAGCAGAGCAGAGGGGCAGAATCACCTCCCTCAACCTGCTGGCCACACTGCTTTTGATGCAGCCCAGGATACTGCTGGCCTTCTGGGCTGCCAGCACACATTGCCAGCTCATGTCCAGATTTTTATCCCCCAGTACCCTCAAGTCCTTCTCCACAGGGCTGCTCTCAGTCCCTTCACCCCCAGCCTGTATTGATACCAGGGGTTGCCCCGGCCCAGGTGAAGGACCTTTCACTTGGCGTTGTTGAACCTCACGAGGTTCACACGGGCCCACTTCTCAAGCTTGAGTCCTGACAGTGTCTCTGGATTCTGGTGTCTCCTACTAGGGTAGGAGATACTTCATTTGCCTCCTGGTCAGGGAGAGCTCGTTGCACATGAGCTGGTGCTCTAGTGGATGGAAAGTAGTTATAAGAAACCTAACCAAACATGAAATGCAGGCTAGAAATGAAAAAGAGTAACTATTAGATTTGTCATTCGTAGGAAAAAAAATCAAGTACACAACATTCGCAAGCAGTAGTTGTATTCAGAGTCCTCAAGGTACGGTAGTAGTATTGAAAGTGCCTCACTTAGGCAAGTTTCACTGCTTTGAAAAGGCAGAAAAAGTCAGTGAACATCTGGTTGAGATCTATTATCAACATCATCCTAACACTGCTTTTGTCCCCTCTTTCAATTATCTAGAGGCTTCGTCTTCTTAGCAGCATCACTTTATCTTTGGACTCCACAGACTTTTCCATCTTCCGGTGACAAAAAAGACCCAGCTTCAAAGGTCGCCATTTAACAATAAAAACTGGAGTGTAGGTGCCATCTGTATATCCTCTGAATTTCAGTGTGGCTGACAATTAGAAATTGGAATATCAGAAATAACTATGGGAATTGAGAGATTAGTAGTGATACAATTTAATTGTTTTTATTATCTTAATTTACCCAGGATTTACAGAGGCTGATATGTATGAATGATTAAATGGATCTCTGCTGTTTTGCAAAAATATTTACTTTGTATTTACGATAGTGTTTACTTAGTGTGGACATTGGGGTTTTTTTATCTGATAAGTCTTCATATTTTTCTTTAAAATAATCCTTCTTTTGCAAAACAATGTACTTACGATGTAGTGGCATCTGCACAATCAAATTTTGATCTAGTTAGTTTTGTTTATTCAGCTATTACAGTGTATCAAAATGAGATCATGAATAGAGCAGTTACTATGAAGGAAGGGGGTTTGGCTTTTAGAAACTGATCTTGCATATATTCTATTTGTTTTTCAGACTTTTTACTAGCTTTGGCATCTGCCTGGACTTAACAAGCACAAACATGAATCAAATTACATAAGAAATAATATTCCTATTTGAGGGAGATGAGGAAAACAGGGTAGCCGTAATTAATTCCTAAAGAACAATAACAATTTGTAGTCTTTTTCCCTGGGGGCGAGACGGGTAAAATGCTCCCCTTCCTGCAAGTATTTGCATTCACAGTTTGAAATTATTAGGGATTGCTAGGTAGCGCTGATTCAGGACGAGCCGCTATGGTGGCACATGTTGTCTGTGTTAGCTACCTCCTCTCTGCCAGCTGTGCCTGGTGCTGCCAGGCGCTTGCTAGCTGTGCTTGCCTGCTGCTGCCAAGGCTAGCTGCTAGAATCCTGTACTTGCCACATCTTCCTCACCAGCTGCTCTCAGACAACCTTGCCTTGCTCTGTGAGCTGCTCCCCCTGCCTGTTCTCTCCATCCCTCCTCAGCCCTTCGGCTATGGCCTACAGCTATGCCCAGCACCACTGCCCGGTCAGTCCTGCCTTTCCCACAGCCATGCCCTGAGCTGCTCCTCCCCTCCGCAAGCCCTCAAAGCCCCTTCATCTTCCTAAGAAATTCTTTCTTTCCTTGGAACAATGCTTTCTGTGACAACCTGTGTCCACTGCAACAAGACTTGAACATAAGTGAGGAGGCAAAACATTTATGTGATCATCAGTGGGATTCATGCCTAGGCTGAGACTAGCCATGGAGATTACTGTGTTTAGAGCAGAAGATTTTTAAGAAGTCCTTTACATAATTTTTTCTGTTATAATCTTTTGTACACGTAGGTACATGAAACAGTCAAGCTATATCTACAATCTGGGAAATAAAAAAAAAAATTTTTAAGTGTGTAGGAGATTGTTGGATACAATGATGGCAGAAGCCACATAATTATACAGATGCATAAGGTGAAATGAAATTAATCTAAAAAATGGGCAATAGACAACAGTATGAATTTTGGGTCTTTCACTTTGACTTTCACAATTTTTCTTCAGTAAGGTCACTGGATAAATATACCCTGTGTTTGTATTGTTAATGAAGATGAGGGGTTTTTGTTGACTGCTCCTGCTTTTCTGAGGAAAGAAATGTCTTTCTAGTCTTTTAGGAAAGCAAATCCTGGTTAATGGTATCTGCTGAGTCTTAAAGTTTTTACACTATTGGCAAAATGCTGTATGGTTCAAGATCTGAAACACTTTTATTTGATCTCTTTTCCTCTGCTGGATTCTGTCACTCATCATTCCTTACTGCATCACTATTTCGTGTGATATATAACAGTATTGCTTTGCCCTGACAAAGCAAAAGAAATCAAAAACTGAGAAAAGCCAGCAAATATGTCACATCCGTTAGGCAGAGCTGAAGGAAACCTTTCAGAAACAAGTTGGTCACATTTAATTATTCTAGGTCCTTCAAGATAAAATCCATCATATTGCTATGTTCCGAGGTTATCAATGTCTTTGTTGAGTGCACATGAAAAGGGAACTTTTGGATTTAGCGTCAAAGGACAGAGGTTTAAGAACGTCCTGATCGATGCACTGAGGTCGTTTGATGCAAGTCCAGAAAAAACATCAGCTGTACAATTGATAGAGCCCATACGGTGACTGGTGAGACAAATTGTGCTGCTGGCAAAAGAGAAGTTTGGGTCAAAAAGGTCTACCCCAGATATTTTTTTCCTATGATATTTCATTTTCAGCTTTACCAGCCACTTGACAAGTTAAATTCCCTTTGTGCTGTTATAGTTATAAAATAGTCAGTTCAAAATGAAGATCTGGAATCATGGGCACATCTGGGCAATTATGTAAAGTATTAAAGACTTTCAGTTTCATTGTCTGTTGTAAGATACTGGGGTCAAATGGTTTTCATGAAGACAAGTGGTCATCCCTGTAACACATGCGAGAGAGAGCCTTGCATGCTGGCCATGGGTAGGTGCCACGATTTCCAGTTCTAGATGACATCTGTAAAATACTTTGTACTGTAATGTATTGTTTGGGTGAATTCCAGTTGGAAAAGATTGAAGTCAGCTGAAAGCGGTTACTATATAATTGCAAATAGAATTTGTACTTTGTGGTAAATACTTTTTGTGTGTTCTCCAGCTGCCATCTCTCCTGTCTCTGTTTATCAGATACAAATTATGGGAGGACAGAGACCCATCCTCCCACATCACAGGATGACTACATGGGGTTTCCTGTCTCCTTGTATCTGTGGGTGAAAACTGTTTTACCTTATGAGCTCTGTGTTGTTACCTTTCCTTTGCCACAGGGGAAACGAGGCGGGGGGGGCGGGGAAGGGGGGAGAACAGAGAAGAGATTGCAGCTAATTGGTCCTCCTCCAAATGGGATCGTCTGCACTGTTATGATCTCCAGTCTCTTAGGGTTTGCTTAATTACCATGATATCTGATACCTGACTACACTAGACTTTGGCTTCAAGTTTAGATTTCCTTTTTGCACATTCAGGGACCTTCGTACCTTTCTATGCGTATATTTATTGGCTCATATGTTACTTTTTCCCTCTGGCTTTGCTATTTGCAGTATCCATTTTCCTACTTCCCTCTCAGCCTACCTTCATGCCAAATCCCATGTTGTTCACAGCATACAGAATAACCCTTTTCTGAGATGGGTCAGAAGGCTATGATGACCTTCTCTTCTTCCTGCTCAGTTCTCTCATGAGTCATACCAAAAATTAGCAGATATTTAATGCTTAGGCACAACAGCAGTTAGAGAAAGATCTCATTCATTAATTTAACTTAAGAGAAGTGACAGGAAGTAGTTTTTTCCACTGCTCACTTTTGTCTGTTAATTTTTGGTTCTTCATCTCTGCTGCAGAGGTATGTCCTGGCTTCTGTCTGGTGCCTATGGCAGGTTGAGGTGTTTTCTGACCATCCAAAAGGCAGAGCTGGCCAGAGCTCTTCCTTGTGTGCCTGTCTCCACACTGACACAGCAGTGAGAGATGTGGCAGCTCAGCTCTTGGGGAGAGTATCCCTGGCTCTCAGCACCTTGCAATTTAAAATCATTTTAGAATTAGCTTGCACTAAACAGTGAGCATCCTCCTTTCCCTTCTAGGTCCCTATGTGAAAATTGCCTTGTCAGGCAGTATGCTTATTGTACTCAGGTGCTTCTTGCTCTTTATGCTGTGCATAGTCCAACAAAGTCTAACAATCATGAATTGTGGATGGATGAGCCATTTCTTTTTGTGTTTACTCTATTTCTGCAGTAGAGTTTAGGTAATAGGTTGTACAGTGGCAAGGTTTATAAGCGGCACGGAAATGTGACATTACTATGGACCTGTTACCAGAATGAACTTAATTTTAAGCTGAGGAGGCTTTAAACAATGTTCATCTGCTGGAGTGGAAGAGGGAGTAATATTCCTTTGTTTGCTGCACGTAAGACAGCATCACAAATATATTCTAATTATTTTGCATTAGAGGCAGGCATAAGGGAAGTTTATCTCACAGGATGAGTTAAATGGATCAGCCACCACTGACTGGATTGATTGATCCATTTGCTTACATGTAGGCATACAGTGTCATTTGATACACCGTAGGGTACTGCTCTAATACCAGTTGCCATTCCTAATACCAGTTGCAACTGAGGATCTCTTATAAGTTCTCTATTACAGCTGCTAACCTTTGGCTGATTTTTTTGAGACCTATGGGCATCCATCTAAAATGAAATTTAGCTATGTGTGGGCACCGAATTACCCTTTGTTGACTGAAGTAAGACCTTGTGTATCTAGTGCATAAGTGGTCACCTGTATTTAGGTATCTATGGTCTGGACCAAAATCCTGCCCCATATGTCTCCTAGCTAACTTACCTGTCAATTAAGTGATTGCCTTTAAATATTATACTGTCTAAATCAGTGTTGTGCATCCAGAAGGCAGGATGACAGGGAAGCCAAGGGAGAGAAGCAGGAGCAAGAACAGTCATGAGCTCTTACCGTGGACTTGCCCATTCCAGCTGGCCGCTCTCCATGCTGCTGTGCGAAAGCTGAGTCCAGAGGCAGAGCAATGCTGGTCTACATAGAGGCAGTCAGTGGTGTAAACAAGTGGCAGTTCATGTGTCCTGGAGCTGCAAGAAACCTAAACACTTTGGAAACCGTAGGGATGGTTGTGCCTTCCTCCAATACAATAATTTTTGCCTCTTGATAGGACTTCAACAGGATATTTGGCTAATTCTTCCCACTCTCCACTGGGACAAGCAAACATGCCGTTGCATCTACTTAAATAACCACACTTTCAGTAAGATAGCCAAATAATTAGAAATAGAGGCGTTATTCGGGTTGTTGTTGTGGGTTTTTTTTTCTTGTCTAACAGTGTAAAATGGAAATGCAAGCACAGATAGTATCTTTAATTGCCAGTTTGAACTATACAACATCATGCCTGCTAGTCCTACCATGAGTTTCTTCAGGCTGCCATTTCCAGGTGATTGTTTACTACCCACCCTGCTGCCACCAGACCACTAGCTGTATTTCAATATTTGGTGTTTTTCTTATATAAAACACTGAGATTTAATGAATGCAACACCACAGTTGTTTCCGTGGTGCTTATAGGCTGCTGAAATCACAGATTATTCTTCTGCATGAACTCTGATCATTCTTCTAGACAGTACATTTTCAGGTGCCATCTTTAATTTGTGATATTAATACTGAACTTGATCACTGTTCAGTGGTTTTACTGAAGTATTTACATATAGACTAGTGAAATATTTTTTTCTGGAGTATTGAAAGCTCTCCAGGCCTAATCGGAATCATAAACTTAACCACAGTATCTGTTATGACATGAATATGTTTTTTGCTCATGAAATGGCCTTGGAGGTTTACTTTCAAAACAAATTGAGTGTATTTCCTCTGCCTCATACATTTAGCTCTGACTACTTGGGGAATGATTCAGCAAGTAAGTGTTTTGAATGAGCAGCGGTGAGTGTATTCTGAGAATTGTTTTTTTCCACATCAGCACCCTTTTAAGGAAGATGAAATATCTCAGTGAGTTTTACCAAAAGTTACATTTTTAAATAATGAACTAATTAGTTATGACATATATCACTTTATTATGTAAAAAGAAACCTTTCCCGGAGTGATAGTTGCATAAAGTGCTCTTTCATTTTATATTAAAATGGAAAGATGGACCTGTTATAGAACACTTGGACCACTACTATTAATTATCCGATTTGAAGATCACCTCTGGCTGTTAAAAAGATTTATATTAATCTGTACTTGATAGATTCAGAAGGATTAAAGGAGTGAAGGAGAGCGAATAAAAAGAGAACATCTTCCTGGCTTCATTGTTAGATGACCTTGTGCCATGATACGTTTAAATTGCTTACTTCCTATAACTCTATAAAAGTTCTGTGTTTTCATTTTCTGGATTAGATTGAAGTGTCAACTGTTTTTGATGAATTACCCTAGTAATATATGTTCATGTTCTTCTTTGCTCTTTTCTTTTTTATTTATATATGTCCAGTATAATTCAGTTCACCTAAAAAAGCTTTCAGGAAAAAGATATTTTTTTTTTAATTACAGTTTTAGCAAAGTATTTTTTATTTCAAATGCTTTTAACTTTGTTCTGAAGAAATAAAATATATGTTCAGCTGTTTCAAAAAAACTCCTCAAATGAAAAGTTTATGCCAAATGTCCTGGTTTTCCATGTCCTGAAATTCAGCATACTTTGTAGAAAAAAGAGAGTTATGCAGATAAAATGGACAAGTTATTGCAATTAGTGATTTAAACCTTTACCCTTTAACTTGATCTATGTGAAACACTACTGAAGTCAGAAGGTCTCCTTGCAAGAGCAAGGGTTTAGCTTTACCTTCAGGACTGGGGTCTTATTTATTTATTGCTGAAAGGTGCAGAGGGGAGCAGAAGACTTTAAGTGCTTTACTTCTATTATTGAAGATTCTCACTGATGCAGAACTTGAAAGAACAGCAAATAAAATCAAGACACATTTTTATACAGTATGTGTGCTACTGACTGGAATGATAAAAGACTGCACACACATTCATTGGTTTACAGCCTCACATCAGAAGGGGCAGAGATATCTTCAGTCAAGAGTATTTTGTGCTGATTAAGTGAGATCAAGAGATTTAAGTTATGCTATTAAATCTGTATTTTTTCAGGTTAAAGTAACATAAAGGACAACAGTGTCTCTGTACATTAGATAGCCCTGATGTGTTAAACTGCAGTGAAGATGTTCTATGTGTAAGCAAATGAACAAAGTCATTTAGTACGTAACCAACAGCAGAGTACAAGTTTGGATTTCTACTTGACATTGCATTTTAAAAAGAAGAGACTTGAGTTGTTTCCAGGTTTTGTTTTGTCTTAAAGAAAACTCCAGTCGGAGACAAACGCTTATTTTTCTGCAAGAACAGGGTGAATTTGGAGATGTCTGAGCGCAGGAATCCTGTTGTTGCAACTTTGACCAGTGTGACAAATAGTAAATAAAGCTAATAGAATACATCCAAATATTTTATACATATTTTACATATTTCCTCATTTCAGAAGCTATCATGAGGGAATTAATTGCACTACACTGTACAGGGGTAGTGGTACATTATAGTATCTGGTGTATATGGTTCTCATCTTTTTCCCCAGTGGATGTTTCCACTGGCTCTGTTCCACACAAGAGCGTGCATATACTACAGTGAGAATAAAAACCACCCTGTATTATAAAGGGTTAAGCATCAGAAGAAGTTTTTTTATCAGCGCTTACCGAGTCTCATGAATATCAAGGGCAGTTTGTGTCTTTGTTTGTTAAACCAATCCATCATTTCTCTTGTTGTTTTAAGCGGCATCTCTGATTATTATTTTTTTGTACCCTACTGTGTGCTGCACCATCTCAAACAGAAACGGAGCTGCAGTTGTGCTTCCATTACGAATGGTGATAAGCAAGTACCTGACCTCCTATCTGTTGTTTCCAAATGCAACATTTGATTGAGTGGAACAGTTTCTCAAATTATACAACCTTGCTCCTATTGCCACCTGTCATTTAACATTATTGTTGCTCTGTCTTTGGCTATGTTGTAGTTTGCTTTCCAAAACAGTACAGAATCTTGAATGAAAAAACTCAGAGAAAATCTGCTCAACAAAATGAGACATCTAAACAGAAGTCGTTAAAGTAACAACACTGTCCTACACAGTTTATTACTTTGGTTCAAATATGGGAGTAAATGAGGAGATATAGCCTTCTGCTCTTAGCCAAAGATTTTCTATTTTTGACTTCACTGATTAATATAGGGGTAGTTTGCTGGCTATTTGTCCATTGTTTTGATGCTTCTTCCAATTGTTTTTAAATTAGAACTGTAGTTTTGGGGCACAAATATGTTGCCATGGAGAAAACATGTTTACATAGGAAGGGCTGGCTCTAGGAACATGACTTTGGGCAGCTCAAAAAGCCAATGCTCTGTTCCTAGACGACTATACCAAGTCCTATAAAGTCCTATACGACTCTACCAAGTAGATGTGAAAGACTGTAGATCCTAATGCTGTAAGCTACAATATTTCCAAGAAATTACAAGTCCTCTGACCTGAACCACCCTGCCTTGTCTTATTTTGGTAGTATGAGCTTAGGTTGTTATCTGGGGGGTGGAGAAGGGAAGAGGCCAAAGACTGGCTTGGGGAGGAAGATCTCTGTAGATTTCCTGTTGTTTGTGGAAAGACAGAAAGAAAACTGTGTTTAGAAGGAAGTTCTTCACAAGAGCCCATGTCAACAGTCTCAAGTAATATTGAGGAACACTTCCTGGCATGGTAGCTTAACTGTAGATATTTATAATTTTTCAGGATGCTTCTTGAAATGTTTTTGGCCCAGGCAAACTATCTGTCTCTCCAAAAATTCCCAGGCACAGTTCAGAAGCTATAGGACCACTTTCAATAGAGAGCTTGCATGGATCTGTCACGTTTTTGAGTGTCAAAGAGTTTAACTGCATGGAGGTGAGCCCTTCTGCACTAGGTCTCAGTGTCAAAAAATATTCCCAGGATAAATTATATATCCATATAAATGTAGCCTAAGATGCCTCCTGGACAAAATAAAAGGCATCTGAAAGCTGAAGTGTTAAATCATCTAAGTAATACTGCCTAGCTAAGGTGATGGCAGCACCTCTGCCTCTAGAGTCATCTTCATCCCAGGATTTCTGTCAAGTTGTTTGAGAGCTCATGAGTAGAAGCCAACGGTGTGAATTTTAGGAGTGATGAAGACTGTAGGCTGCTAGGACAGATCCACCAATGGAAGTAAGGCAGTAAATTGTCAGCCATAGTAAAGAAGCAAACCCAGTGGAAATACAATTTCAGTGGCACCAACACAATGACTTGAGATCCACAACAAACCAAGCATAATTACACCCAAAGTATGTTTCCCATCTTACTGATGATTGTAATGCCTGAACTGGCCTGCAAGTGCAAATGTATCCTCTCTAGAACTGTAAATACCTCTTCAAAACAAGTGCTTCCTACATTTTCCAATTTCCAGCTTGTGAAAAATGGAGGTGGAATGGCAGCGGAAGAGGCAACTGCCTGACCATCTTGCAGTGTCTGCTAAGGTTGATACCTAGTTACTTCTCATTCACCTGGGTTACTCTGGGAAAGGTGGAAGGTTGTGGGAAAACTCCATGAACTTACCTGTCTTGATGTCAGCGGGTCTGCCAGATGGAGAAAGCAGGATTGTCTTTTTCCCAATACGTTGTACATGGAGAAAACTTTGTCTAAAACCAAGTGTTGCTGATTGCTTTATTGTTTTAAGCCTTTCAGTAATAGTAAAATCAGCCACAAGGAACGGGGCTTGAACCAACTCATAGTACCGTGCTACCTTGGTTTCATCCTGTAAACCTGCTGCTTTCTTTGCAGAGTTTTTCTTACCTATGCTAGGGATATACTCCGATATGAGTCTACTTCTATCATCTTCTACTATCTTCATTTCATTATCTGCTTGCACTTTCTGTACCTTTGCTTTCTTTTATCTTAAATTAATTGCATACATTTTCTGTTCTCCCTCTGCACCTGAAATTTTACGCTGCTTATGTATCTTTTTTATTTATCTCTCAATATCTTTTTCAATTCTGTGTTTATTTGCTATGGTGTTTTTCTCATCCTAGTGTACATATTGTTGGATAATACACATCCCCTTGGATATGCAGTAATTGCTTTCTGAACAGTTTCTATTTTCTCTGTGTTCTTCCTTCCTCCCACTCCTCCCATTAGACGCTTAACCCACTGGATCCTCTCCAGCACTTCCCCATTCTTCTACGTTCAAAGTCCTTGGGGGTTTTTTATTTCTCTTGCAGGTTCAGTCTGCAGTAATGAATCCAACTGGATTATGGTCATTAGTGAGTCCTCCACCTCTGTCTCCTAACAGCTGCACTGTTGAAAGTCAGAACTTTCGTCTTTCTTGCCACCTTTTAATACATTGAGGGTATAGTACATGACTGTTGCTTGATTTATTTCTCTCATTGTGTCCCTGTTCCTGTGTGTCTGGGTAGCTGAAATCTCCTCTTATTAGTTTTGACATTTTGCTATATCTCATAATCTTCTTGTTCTTTCTGATCCTATTTTTTCTGGTTTATATCCAGTCCACACTACCACCTCGTTCCCCCTATTGTCGTGAATTTTGAGCCATGATGATCCTTTCAAACAAGTGTAAAAACTTTTGGTTTCTTCAAAGTTTCGGCCTGTCAGAAAGAGAGAGTTTTGAACTAAGCCATTACGACCTGAACGGTGTCTGGCTTCGCAAAGCGCATTCCCCCACCTGCGGCTCCCTCCCGCAGCGTTCTCAGCGCTCTGGCCCCAAATCAAGCAATTAAGTACATGCTTAAGTTCAATCATGTGAGGAACACTGCTAACTCAACAGGGCTACTTACATGCTTAAAGTTGGCACAGGATTAAACGCTTTGCTAAATCAAAATATTGGAGCTGTGATTTTAATGCAGCTTGGTTAATGAAGACTATACATCCCTGTGGTATGAAAGGTGCCACAGTAACTCATTCCGGTAGACATTCGAGTGTGAAGGCAGAGAATTCAATCCCACATCCAGGTCTTAACAGCGTGTGTGTCTGTGTGCATTTGCATACACACACGCAATGGTAGGGAGGACAGCACCGTATCTGAGGCTACCAAGCAGATTGTAAAAGTAAATGTAAAGAATCTAGGCCTTACTCATTGCCTGCAGATGCAACAAGAAATTCCCTTTGACTTCAATAGTCACTGTCTGGGGACTAAGACAAATACTGCAACAGCATTTATCAAACAGCTCCATACCATGGACACATCTCTCACTGCAGTTTAACTTTACCATGCCTTACACCCTATATACAAATTTTACAGAGAGCAGTAGGCTGAGTTTGCGTCCTTCTTCTGTATTGTGTTAATGCCTGAAAAAATATTTAACGACTGAAGTATAAATTACCTAAATTTCCTACCCTTTATCCTATCCCCTGCTCAGAGTCTTTAAACATTAGAGTGATAATCTTACTGAGCATTTAAATAATTATGTATCAACCCCTTCCATCATAGATGACTTAGCAAATAGTGGATTTGCCTATTGTATTTTCATTGTAGGGTGAACATTGTCAAAATTAATATCCATATGAGGCAAGGATATTTATTCTAATCTGTGTCTTGTAGTTTTCAATAATGTTTTAAAGAAAATTAAATCACCTCTGAAAACTGAATTCTCAGGGTGAAATTACATATCGTCATAGCCATGATGTGTCACGTTCATTTTATTACAAATGAATATATCAGCTTAGATTTATTTTAGCATGGCTTATGCTTTCCAAATTCAGGTTTTAAAGGTTCACTCTGAATAGTATTTCAGCAAAATGCATCTGGAGAGACAGTTGGATCTCATTTATAAGCATCTCTCACTTTCTGCCTTATGCCATAATAAATGTTCTTGACTGTAAGATTTTAGATGAGATCAATTGTACTTCCCGCTTATCCCCTTCTGTACTGGCAAGTCTGAAAAAAGACAATTTCTTTTTCATAGCCTTTAAAAAGGGAGGACTCACTTGACTCATTTTTTTAAGTAGATCATTTAATATTTTTGGAATTACTGCTTGAATTCCATCTGTAGGATGGCATTTATTATAACAAGCAAAATAAGAGAACTGCTCACATCACAGCTTCTTTCTTTCACTGTGAGGAACTATTTGCCATATCAAAGAAATTTGTCTCCAAAGTTTTCTTTTTTAATGTGTTATAGTTTTTAATGGTTATCTTCGACAGGTGATTGTAAAAACTGGATTCCTAAAATGCATTAAGTGCTCTAGATCCAAAGTATCCTTCTATGATCTTTGCAAACAGTCCTGGCTTGGGGAAAAAAATGTAAATCTTTGTCTTTAGATGAAATTGCTTAAAATTGAGACCATTCTTGTTAAAGTGAAGTAATTTAAATGTCCTGGCATAGTGAATAAGAAAATCCAGATGCTTGCCAGCCTCACTAAACCTGTAACAGAGGGAAGGAAACACCGCATCTTTTGGGAAGTACCGAAAGGGATTTCATGTCTGCAGAGGTCAGGAAGAAGCTCACTGTAGTGGATCTGGCTGGGATGGAGCTAACTTTCTTCATAGCCGCCCGTATGGCATTGTGCTTTGCATCTGTGGCTAAAACAGTGTTGCTAACATCCCAGTGTGTTGGCTATTGCTGAGCAGTGCTCCTGTGGCATCAGTGATGTCTCTTGCCTCTCACCTCCTTCCTCTTGCCCACCCTCAGTAGGCTGAGGGTGGGCAAGAGGTTGGGAGGGGACACAGCTGGGACAGCTGACCCCAACTGATGAAAACAAAATGGAAAATAATGAAAGACCACGTTTTCCTGCGATACTTGTGTAATCCCACGGAAGCTCATGGGAGTGTTGTAACAAAATAAAAAGATCTTTGAGTGGAAGGTGGCAAAAAAGGTGGACAGAGATTCTGTTTGCTTTGTTATTCAAATACCAATACACTATACATATTCCTCAACTTCCAATATTGTCACTATATGAGAAGACTTATCAATAAAGTGTGGAATGCTAATAAAGTGATAGGAGTGAGAGATTTCATAAATGAGATCCAAAAAAATGCCCTCCAATGACAGAGAAGTGTCTATGCTTAGCACGCGATGCCATCATTGACAGATTATACTTTTTTTTTAATTAGAAGTCCTATTCCAAGAGATATATAAATTAAACAACACATTTCATAAAGGAAAATGAGAGGGGAAAAAAACACTGTTGTATGACCACAGGCCATCAGTAGAGTTTGAATTCTCTTCAGCGAGAGGGGAAAAAAACACTGTTATATGACCACAGGGTTCATTTTCACAGGCCATCAGTAGAGTTTGAATTCTCTTCAGCCCTCTTAGCACATATCCAAATTCCTGTTTGCAATGTCCATTCCAGGTGGACTCTGCCTGAGCAGGTGAAGCTCCAGTTTGCCATAAAAGAAAAAGGGATTTTGTCCAGCTCTACCAAAATGTTAGCTAAGAGTTAGTGTGCAGTGCCACTTTATGATGAATTGGGGGGTGATAGCTGCCAGCTTTCTAAGGAAAAGTCTGAGGTCTTGCTGCACAATAAACTTCCCGAGATACACACACGTATAGAATAGCAATGTGAAGAGGGGGCAATCGAATTTCCTCATTCCTAGGTCAAAGCACTTTCCCTCTGCTCATACATAAATAAGGAATCTCCCTCTTGCAGATGAGTACCATAATGGAAAAACGTTTCACAGTATTTTGCCCTAATCAGATAAATCAGTATAACATACATCTCTCTTGGCTGAAATGTCAACTTTCTGCAAAATCAAATCCATTCCATGTTTCTGATCATAATACAAAATTAATTGGATTTCATGTCAGTGAGACTGCAAATATGGAATGACTTCCATCTAATAGAATAATACTCACAGTTTTTAAGGAAGTTTCATCAGAAATAAATGTCACAAATGCAATGGTAGTCCAGCAGGTGGTCTAGAGAAGGAGCTGCAAGGCATGGAGGAAGCTACTAAATTCCCATCCTCTTAAATAAGAAAAAACAGAAAGGAAATGGAGAAGAGGTATCTTGCAAGCAAGTATCTTTCTGTTGAAAAGATGCTGCCAGCATTTCTATTAAACTTGCTACCAGCAGTAAATGCAAGCACTAGAGAGACCACAAAGAATGGGGAAAAAGCTGTCTATTAAAGAAATACCTTACATTTAAGTGGAATTATCTGATGTTAAATAGAATTTAGTGTAAGAAGGTGTAGAAGCAATTTCTGCTTAAAAATTACTGAGCAGATCATGAAAATACCCCTTGATAAGATCTTACAACACATTTCCCTAATTTCCCTTCATGCAAGGATATATGACCTGGCATCTGCTGGTAAAAAGATGAATGAGCGTGAGTGTAGGGTGTTCACAAGGTCATTAGTCATTTTTAAAGAATGATTCAAATATGGCTTATTTTTTAAGAGAAGGTAGAGAGGCTTATGCCCTTTCTTCTGCCTGGGGTTTGCATGCAACCGATATATTTAACCCATGATTATTACGGCTCAGCATCCAGCCAGTGGGTTACCCTGACAGGCAGAGAGGGGCGCGGCAGCTGATTCTGCGTGGGTCTGGGTCAGATCCGCAGAGCCAGTTGGGTCAGGCACAGCGCCGCATGATCACAGCCACACTGCTTCCAGGGTCAGCACTAGTAAGTCAGAAGCAGTTTTAGCTACTTCTCGAGGGCTGATTGATCAATTAATGACTCCTACAAGCCTGAGCCTGCTCCTTACAGTGAACCGTGAGTCCTGGGGTGCATGTTTCAGAGGCAATTAACTGTCCCTCAGAAGAATCAGCTGGGCTCATTTGCTCCGGCTCGGTCCCAGCACCCCGCTGAGCATCGCAGAGCTACCCTCACAGCTTCGCATTATTCCTCCCAGGGCTGTGAATTCTGGGAGGTTTTATTAACTTCCTCGGCGGCACTTTGGGAACAGACAGAGCCAGCTTGGATCTGGGGCTGCGTGCCAGGAACGGTTGATCAGAGGGTGCTAGAGAGCACAGCACGGAGACCGAATCTGTTCTGTTCTAGGCCCCATCTCACGCCGAACGCAGGCTGGCTCTCTGTGGTGCTTCTTCAGTACCTCTGCACTGTATTCCCTACTAGTCATGTTTTGGGGGCTCAACAGTAGTTTGGCTTGTTATACCCCCGATAACGGAGAATTTACCTGTACCATTTTTGGAGCTTACCTCATTGGCAGACAGAAGAGTGAATTTTTCCAAGGGTGGCTCCTGTGAGGCTTAGTGACCCCGCAGTGATCTCACCCGAAAGCCTATCAACTGGGAAACGACTGGATTATGTTAACCGTATGTAGGGCACACAACCCAGTATTAAGGCTGAGATATTTAATCCGATATTTAAGAAGCCCAGTGCTTTTATCAAAGACTGCATGCAAGAGAATCTCTTCCAGAGGTGATCAAAGGCACACTTAAGATGGATATGTAGCCTGTTAACTAAAACAGATAAAGGAAGCGTCTCTCCCTCCTCTTGGATACCGCACCCTCTGCAAGAGGAGGTGAGAACTGGCTGACCTGGCTGTGCCAGCAAGACAAATCTGCTGCTTTCTGTTAGATGCGTGCGCGTGTCAAAAAATTCAAGCAAGCTACAAGTATCAGCTATTCTATGCAGCACCTGCATAAATCAAAGATCTCAAGACCAAGAAGTGAAAGTGTATCCTTCTGTCTCTTTTTTTTCCTGCTTCGTGTTAAGGCATACTGCTTTCCTGTTCTGCCAGTGCATGAAAGCGCAAAGAATGAATTTATGTGCTTGTGAAAAAAAAAAGTTCTGATAACAGTTCCTGAAACCTTAAAATGAGTTCCCAAATTGGTCTTTTATGTTAGCAAGTGCTGCCAAAGTTACAGAAGTGGTTTTTGGAGGAACTATTGTGTATAGAAACCTGTTGCAGTAAATGATCTTCTGTTTTATTTCTGTTGCTTAGTTTTTATGTTGTTATGTGCAATGGGGAAGGTAATAAGAATAGCAAAAGAATAGCTACTAGAACAATTACGACATTTAAGGAAAAGGGAAAACGGCAGTGAAACTGTAGCTAAGGAAGCCTATTTGGTCTCTGAGATACAAAAACAATTTCTTTCACAGTACAGGACTAGAAAAAAGCAGCGTTTTTTTTTTTTTGCCTCAGTCTCACAACTGGGTTTGATTCTTAGTTGGATGAATTTGATAATCTAGATCAAACCACCATCAACTTGCTGATTTTATTCACAACAGTAAATTTTATTTGATTACTGTATTATCTCAGTTTTACTTTAATAACTAATGGGTTTTCCGTCTGAATGTGTTTATTAAATCTTTATATTTGCTGTCTAAATTTCTTTTAATATGCAATAAGGAAAACTGTACAGCTAATTTCTTCTTTCAAACTGAATCTGTTTCAGCATGTCAAGAGTGAAAGTCGTATCAGCTGTAATATTTGTGTACCAGTTATTTCTCATCCTTCTAACGCAAATGTTCGAAAAGAAAGGAATTGAGAGGAAGGAAACCTCCATCTGTTGAGAAAAGTTTCCCATGAAAATGAAGAGATCAGCAGACCGAAATAGTTAATACAGATGTCTTTGGGGGAAATTCCCTCTCATGGAAAATAGGCAATATATAGGGAGCTGGTAGGATGACAGTACTTGGTTTGCTGCAGTGCAGAATGAGGACTGAATTCACCCCACAACTCTGATGTCTTGGTTTTGAAAAGTTACTGCTCTGGTGGCTTCATTCTTCTACTTCTGTGGACCCTGAAATACTGCCATGAGCAGAATTAGCCCCTGATTGCTCACAGCCCTCAGTGCGACTGCTCCAGTAGTCAAAACTATTAATGCCTTTAGCTCCCCTCTTCCTCCTTTCCATGATTCAGGAAGCAGCATATACTGAATGTTTTATTTTCCTGAACAGCTACTTTCCCCTTTTCTGTGGGTTTATACAAAGGAAGGTTCTGATTAACCAGGTCTCAGAAGATGCACCAGAATCTGACGGGTTTCGGTGTGCAGTTCAGATATTTGAGCTGGAGTGCACTGAAAACCTCAAAGTGGAAATGGACTTTCCCTGAACACTCATCCTGAGTTTGTTATCATTAACTTAGGCAGTAAGTATTAACGACAGTTATTGTTGGTGGATGTCTCTGGGGAACGTGCCTTTATTTATTGTTTGCAAGGTGTTGCACGTGCGCAATTCCTTGCAGTTCAGTGCCGGCTGATTGCCGGCTCTCTGCATGCTGCTGCTGTCAGGAATTACATCCCACGTTTCTGGATTATAAACTGGGTTTTAGAGAATTGCCCCCAGGCTTTTCAGTGACTCCCCCTATTACTAACACAAGTGAATCAGCTGTTAGCCGAGCTTTGCTAATTTGGACCGATAATTGGTACAACAGTGCTGCTCAGTACTTACTGGCACCTCCCGCAGTTCTGCCTTCGGTCATTTAGCAGCCCATGCATAAGTCATGGAAACGGTAGAAACCTATTACTGAGCATAGCTGCCATCGCTTCTCATGATGAAGCGTTCCCTCCAAGAGTAACTTCAGTCTCCTTCAGCAATGGTGCTTTGCCTTTTTTTTTTTTTTTTTTCTTGTACTTTAGGCACTGCTAGTGCTAAAAGAAATAAAATCCGTGGCTGTCTGGTATTAGAAAGCATCAGACTTATTTCAAAATTGGAGATTTGAGTAGGTTGAAGAAGGGTTTGAAAAGCCAAGGGGAATAACTGAATGAAGGGGAAATCAGGAGAGGGTCGTTCAAGAAATGACCAGAAGGAAACCTCTTATGTTTTCTGAAGATGTATTTTAAAAACCTGTTTCTCTGTACAGCTGAGGGGTTTTGTTTGTTTTCTCTCATCTAGGCTAAAGGTCAATCATTTAATGATCTCTGCAGAAGCTTTATCTGCCTTCACCTTCCTCTAAATCCAGACTATTAAAATGATGTATCTGATAGTAATTTCTTTGTATATAGAAGCGGTTAGGTCAGTTGCTATTGCATACCAAAGAATTATAATTAAAGTCAAGCTGAAACAAAGGAAAGCAGAAGGTTGAGAGTGCTGCATTAACCTGCCTTGCTCGCCCAGATCCAGAATGCAGCCTTAAAAAAAAAAATAGCAGCATTTGTCTGGCTGTAATTATATATAACTAATAGGAGAAATTTATTCTAGGGCTCATTCATTTTGGATTATCCCTATTTGTAAGATGAGCAATTGAAAGGACCTTGGTCAAGGAGTATATTTAAATTATTTGCTGTTTAATGGAAGAGAGAACAGAGATCAAACGATAAGCTAGTTGTACCTAAGAGAAATGAATCAGTTAAGGGAGCGCAATGATTAGTGAGATTTTTATCTGTGGAGAGGAAAAAAATCTAAACCCGTTTATTCAGATTCCAGTCTACTTTACCCATGCCATTTAGTGAGGAAAGAGCTTAATTTTAAATTTGTACACAGGAGAAAATCTGCATTAATTCAGCATGGGCCACATTTCCAAATGCAAAACCATATCCCTCTGTTGGGCAGCAGGTTCACGGCAGTCTTTAACTGGAGACTTGGGAATGGCAGGGCTGATAGATTCACAGAAGTAATAACCCCCTTGTGAGTGACAGCAGAAAAAGCCCTGAATGCATACTAAGGCATTGCTGCCTGTCCTGTCCGAAATACTTGTTCAATATTTTTCTGAACAAAAGCAGCTTGAAGGCAAAGTTAGTGAAAAGTTTTTCCATACATATATATAAAGGTGTAAGTTTATACACACACACTTTGTATTTACATTTAAACACTTCTGTGATTACAAGAATAAATACGTCACATTCCTGCATTCTCCTGTTGCACCTGATGACATTTCAACACAATTGGTTTTGTAGATACCCTTTGCTGCTTGCTAGAATTCACTCCAATAACCATAGCTGATTTTTTCCAATAAAGGCTCTCTGGCAATCTAGAAGGTAGTAGAAGCTACAGCTGTATAGTGGCTGTTGTACAATGGGCCCCATCAGGAGTTCTTACATTTAGTACCCCAAAAACTTGATTTGAAACGAAGGTTTTATCAAAACAAACAAATGAACCACAAAACCCTCAAATAGGCTGTCAGGCTGGTGGTAAGTTTGTTGTTGTTAAATTTGAAGAAAATGAGTCAAGTCAATGCGCGCGTGCCAAACTGTGTTACTTATTTGGATATCTATGGCTCAAACTTAAGTGAAAATTTCGGTTTCTAAGCCTCTGTTAATTGAGCCAAATAAGCAGTAGTAGCTAAAGAGCAGCTGGAACAGTGAAATGGGATAAAATACAGTGTTTACTCTACTTAGAAGCTGTAGTTTACTGACTTAGCTTCCCGGTGTGAAATAAAGGAATTTGGCCATTAGATCCAAATGTGGTGGGTGAGAGAATGTGACATATTCAACATGCCTTATATCCAAAAGCTGTTTCCAAATCCTCTCTTCTCCAGACCCATCTCTTCTATGGGCCGTGTGGGGAAAGTTCAGCTAAGGTGGTTATGGTGACTCTGTTCCACCTCAAAACCCCCTTGCATCAAGTTAGGTCACTGCACTATTTGAGCATCTGGACAGCATCCCAGGATTGGGGTGAATATTCTTCCTATACTATGGAAACAAATGGAAAGGAGAATCTTGAAATACCACCACTTGCTTACAGCCTGGATCTGAGTTAGGATCTGTGTCAAGAAGCTGTCCATTTAACTCATCAGATATCCAAGCCACTCTAAATATGACTTTAAAATGATTTATCTCACCTTTGTGTGATAGAACACCCAAATTACTTACTGGTTAGTCAAGTTTCTTGTGTTCATTGATTGTCTGAAAACAATGTTAATCTGCCACCTCCCACCCCAAATCAATGGGGCTTTTTGAAGGGTCACGAATATTATCATAGAATCATAGAATCGTCTAGTTTGGAAAAGACCTTTAAGATCATCAAGTCCAACTGTTAACCTAACCCTGCTATCCCGCCACTAAACCATGTCCCTAAGCACCTCATCTATCCTTCTTTTAAATACCTCCAGGGATGGGGACTCGACCACCTCCCTGGGCAGCCCATTCCAGAGCCTGACAACCCTTTCTGTGAAGAAATTTTTCCTAATGCCTAGCCTAAACCTGCCCTGGCGCAACTTCAGACCATTCCCCCTCGTCCTTTCATCTGTTACCAGGGAGAAGAGGCCAACCTTCAATTAACAGCTACAGAATGCATTGTGTTTTTCCTTCTTTGGCATGCATGCAATGGAGAAAGTCTGTAACAATACACCTTTAGGAGACATAGGCAAGAAAATATCCTTATAAGATCGTGGTTCTAGCAACTGAGTTGGCTAAGCTAACTAAAAGTCTACAGTGGGGAAATCTTCTGTTTTCTGTATTGTTTATCATAAATTCCTGATTGAGTTAGATCTACTCAATTACGTCTGGGCAAATGATTGACACATATGTTCAGATAAAGAGAACAGAATGTTCTCAGTCTTTTGCCTACACATGCAGCTAGGTGGCCCATTAGTACTTGTGGATGGCTGCCTCATGGGAACTAAATGGATTAACCCAACTAATTTAATTAAAGTAAATGAACAATCATCAAATGGTGAAATCTATATTTTGACCTACGATGGCTTTGAGCCACTCACCTAGAGACAGAGCTCTGTATTCCCCTGAACCACTCTTGCGTATATGTTTAATATTGTTCCTCTCTGTAATACACCTCTACTGTATGTTATGTTCTATGAGTAAATCTTCCAGCCATGGGAATTTACAATTAAAATAACCTTCACATTGAGGACACTTCTGGTATTAGCTCTGTCCCTTATTATCCTACCTCTGTTTAAGCCTCTTAGATGTGAAATTGAAATGGTTAGTTGTACGTGGTAAAACAAGGAAAATCTATTTCCATTTCCAAAAGATGAAACTTTCTGGTGCATTGGCTGGGACTAAACTTGAGGGCGGTAAATTTTCAGTATGGTATGTAGGGAGTTAGCTACACGACTCATTAACATTAATTCCCATCTGTAAATAATTTTGAAATACTTTAACTAGCAAGGGTGCTATTTCATCTTTTATACTTAGCTGATTGTAAAAATGTATGCTGAAACCATCTGGCCTTAGTGTTTTGTTGGACTTCAGACTTTTTAATAGCCAGTCTGATTTCCTTCACTGAATTGGGGTTTTCTAATCCCTGGCTCAATTCGCCTTCCAAACTAGGTAATACTGTGTTGCTATTTGCTTGTCAATCAATCCCTATCTCACCAATTGAGATGAATAACAGAGTTGCTATAAAAACTTAGGAAGGCTTTGGGCCTAATTCTCATTCATGCTAAAGTTACTTTACACTACTCCGGTTGCTCATTTACTGGGTGTAAATGCAATTTACTGCCTGAGCAATATAAAGCGACGGTAACATAAATGAGAATCAGATCCCCTATGTTCAGAGCAGCTAACAACTTCAAATTGCTGAGTACTATTTTCCCACAGGAGCTGGTGTACGAGGATTTCAATGCATATAAAGAATGCAACAAGCCAATTAAAAATGAAGATATTAAATGAGAAATTGAATGGTTATTTCTAAGGTCTGTTTAGAGCTGATTCTTCCGAACAATGGGACTGATTAAGCCTGGCTGTTACAAACATGCCGACTTCATCTAAAGCTCAGCCCTGCGTGAAGCTTGGATATTTGCCACAGTGCATGCAATGAGCTCTCCATATTACTTGGAGAAGCAGGACTATATTTCAGACGTGCATGCAGGACTCCCTGACTCACTTGATGGCACCTCCCTCCCAGGGACTGTCGCTGAGATTCAACGGTTATTAAGCAGTGAGCCACAACAGCGTGTTCTGATAATGGGTGAGCGGGGGGATAATGGCAGAAGTAACTGGAAACTGTAGTTACCGTGAATGCCAAAGCAGACACTGCTACTGCACACCTTTTCCCATTTCTGAAGTCGTGCTTTTTATTGCCTAAAGACATAAAAGACAGTTTTCATCGTAATGCCCCATAATGACTGTGAAGATCTATGCTGATGCTGGCCTCTGCTAAGGAAGACATTTGATGGCAAGCAAACTGTGGAGTGGGCTATTCCATTTTAGACAGAGGTCAGTCATCCCCATGTTCTTCTTACACTTCTGTTATACCAGCATGAATACCCACTTTGATGTAAATCCACATTCCTGCCCCCCTCCTCCTTTTCTTCTGGTCTGCCAAAGACACTTCAGCAACCCACATGATAATAAAGAATTGTCCTGTCCTGGAAACCACACACACAAGAAGACCGATTTGCTAATACATGAATCCTTATATGCCACAGGTAAGTTGTCCTCTGAGCTCTGTTCACTACTTCAGACCTGTAAA
This sequence comes from Egretta garzetta, assembly GCF_000687185.1. Lineage (NCBI taxonomy): Eukaryota > Metazoa > Chordata > Aves > Pelecaniformes > Ardeidae > Egretta > Egretta garzetta. The sequence goes on from NW_009259593.1 coordinate 4,010,232, forward strand.
TCTCGTGCCTAGCCTCCTCTCACTAGCTGCTAGTCAGCCGATTTCAATCCTACCTTCACCTTCCTGAAGAACATAGGGAATGCAGTGTATATATCATCTTTTACAAAGATTAATAGCCTTCTGTCGTTGCTAAATAACAGCCTGGTTGTCTAACCTAGGGCTGTGTTAAGGTGTGCATGTCATAGTCCAGATCCCTCATCTGCTATAGCAGCATTCTTAGACAGCGTGGTGTTTTTGCAGTGCTCCTCATGCTCACTAGCTCTCAAAGCTGGATTCTGTAAAGGAAAACCCATGCGGTTCCTCTCCTGAAGGAGCAAGTGTGTTCCCGTTGCACAAAAAAACATCAGCAAGCTTTGTGCCCATCTAAAAGTGACTTTTGCACTGTTCTAAGGGAGACCTATGTCTAAAATTACTTTGCTAGTATTTAAATGAAAGGTAAAAATAAACCTACTGCTCCTATGCAAGTACACAACAGGCTTTATGCGTGCGAATAAACAGAATCCTCTTCTTATTCTTGGCATTGAACATTGTGACTTACACCAAGGTAATTGAGAGTGGAATATTTTCCTACTTCCCAGTTCAGATAAATTATTGTAAGTAGTAAAATGTTTTTGAGATGTTGCTCCTGCTATCATAACTGACTGTCTTGCTATGAGAAAAAAATCCATATAAATGTTTTAGAGCAGAGTTGATCATCATATATTACTTAGGCAGTTATGATTAGTTTTGCATATGTTAAAACACTATAACATTATTTAATGTTGTGGTGAATGCAGGAATTACTAGTGCCATCTATCGTTGGAAGATGTAGGCTTGTAAATGTTAATTTGCATATTCTATGGTATAGTTGTATTAAAAATTTAATATTTTACTGAGTTTTATTGCAAAATGAAATAGTTTATGTAATTGCACATTTGGCATGCTCGTACTTTGCATTCTTTGAAACTTTTCTATCTTCAGAAAGAATATCCCTGGGTTTTATTTTCATTACAATCTTGCATCTGAAATCAAACTCTGTTTTAGTTTTGGACCCTGAAATAAAGCTTGTAGTGATTTACTGCACAATAGGAGAGAAACCAAATTTTTGCTTGCTGGACACAGTTAATTTTGAGTCAAAACGTCTTACCAAAGTGCACAGCAATTTGAGCCTGAGTGTCATTCTCCAAAGCAGTGCTGCGATGCAGAAGTCTCTGTTTCATTGACCGAGAAACTAAGGGCCAGATTTAGACTGTTTCTTTTACATCTTCGTGGTGTTTGAAAAATAGAGGCACAGCCTTTACTTACAGCAGAGTGATGCGAGGTGTGCGAGATGTCTGTGCTGCCAACACAGGGGGGGAGTTGGGTGGCTCCAAAGAGACCTCAGAAGACCTAAATGGGGTTCCTACCTTTCACCACTGATGAAAAAGGAAACCTCTGATGGGAAAAGCTGATAAAGCAGAAGTAAAGAGATGTGGGTTTTCTCAGTCTCAGCATGCTTGGGAGCTGTCGCCTTGGGGGTCACAGTGGTAAATTTTTTCCTGAGGGAAAGGCAAGAACTGTTCTCCTGCCACCAGGGGTAGTACAGAAATATTTCTACAGCAAATCCAGAGGTCTGTGGTCTCCAGATGCCAAACCAGATGACATTTGAACGATGATGTCTCAGTACTATTTTCCTGCATCGCAACCATTCCCTGCATCGCCACACTCCATAGGAAAAATCTTTGTAAAAAGACGGGTCAGTTGTATTCCAGGAGTGTTAATCTGTCTCAGCAATGCCCCTAAACCACACAGCTCATCACCTGGCTTTTTGGGGCACTCTTATGTTTTTGGCTGCTCTTATTGTACCACAAATCATAAAGATTGTAACTATGGGAAGAGGGCAGTGGCTGCCTACATCAGCAGGTAAATTTGAAGGACAATGACATGATCAGAAGGAATCCAGTCTAGCTAAATCCTTTTAAAATCAGGCTAAAATTCAACTATGTCTCCCACAACAATCTATTCCACCTTAGTCTAATTCTTTAGGCACTTTAATGTGTTGGTGGTGAGTTCCTGCCTGACACTTCACGTTACATTGCAATCCCCACATAGGCAGGCATTCCTTTGACTCAACCCAGATCCCCTAAAAATACCCCAATTTTCAGACATGGTCAAGACACGACTGATGCACTATTGTGTAGGTAGGCATACAAGGATCATGTGGAAGAACAGAGTAGCAAAGCCTAAATAAAGGTTTGTGGTTACGGCAACTACCCAAGAGGGAACAGATCTCCGATTTCCAGACCAGGCTTCTCAAACATGTGCACTTTGCATTAGACCGTCTTTGATTAAAAATACCAGCAACCCTGAGAGCAAGGACCAAGGCTCCCCCCCCATATCCTAGCAGAGTGCCCTGCGCACTTTGTGCTTAACGGCTTGGGTCATTTATGTTTTTTCTTTTTTAATATGTTCACTTGGATTAGAAGGGAAATGTAAACTATTCCTTTACCTCTGACAGAAGTAACTTTAACAATTAATCATGTAAGAATGAATAGCTATATCGTAAGATAATCAAGATAATACCAAATGAAAAATATTCCATTTCTGCAAAATGGCTTCCTTATGACCAATCAGCATTGCTTTTTTGCTTGGGGTAAATTACTCCATAAGAAAATGTAACATTTAAATATAGAACGATTTACTTTTAAGTTACAAACTGTATGTTTTGGCTTTAAATGAAATGTGAAATAGTCCCTCACTGCTTTACAAATTATTTTTTTCCTTCAGTTTGTAACACACAAACTATAACATTTTGGAAATGACACGCTTTATTTTTCTTACGGGTCTATAATAAGAAGAATAGCAAGACACAATTCAGTATAGGTATAGCTTGAGAAGTTAAGCAGTTTGCAACTTTTCAGATTGTTTTATTTTCTGCTGAAATTGGTTTTGCAATCAGGTATGTCTTTGCTGTAATCTTGTTTATTTTAGAAAAATGTACATGAAAACCTGTTTTCCAAAATATGGTGGAAAATAAGAAACAGGAGACATATCTTTCACCTGATAGCATTTTACTCTGAGTTTTCTGGTTTGGATTGCTCTCTGACATATACAGCAATTAACTCTCTTGCTGTTTCCTTTGTTTTCCTTCTGGCATACACGCATGTATACATAGTAATTTCAACTAAGGTCATGTATTACCACTCAATCTAAACTTTGAACACAAGTCCTGTGAGAGGCGGCTAAGGACTCTGGGCCTGTCTAGTTTGGAGAAAAGGAGGCTGAGGGGCGACCTCATTGCTCTCTACAGCTTCCTGAGGGGGGCATGTGGAGAGGGAGGTGCTGAGCTCTTCTCCCTGGGATCCAGTGCCAGGATGCATGGGAACAGTTCAAAGCTCCACCAGGGGAGGTTCAGACTGGACATTAGGAAGCATTTCTTTACCAAGAGGGTGGTGAAACACTGGCAAAGGCTTCCTAGAGAGGTGGCTGATGCCCCAAGCCTGTCAGTGCTTAAAAGGCATTTGGACAATGCCCTTAATAACATGTTTTAGCTCTTGGTCAGCCCCAAATTGGTCAGGCAGCTGGACTGGATGATCATTGTAGGTCCCTTCCAACTGAAATAGTCTAAGTTTCCTATTGCTGTCTGCCTTTAGTAAAACAATGAGAAGTTGAACTGTTTCCTTGTTTGGCTTGAATGGAATAGCTGGTCTTGCTAACCACATCAGCTTGAAGAAAATCTATGACCCTGTATCAGTGAAAGACCAAGCAATTATAAGCCATTCAGCTTCCTGCGTAACAGCTGAATTGTGAACAAAATATTTAATTTAAGCTTTTCAGCTATTTAGCTCCCCTATGTTTTTATGGTACTTGCGGCAATGGAAAAGGTAGAGACTTGAGTGGGTACAATGCAGATTAATAATAATATCATAGTTATGTCATGCCAAGTTTCAGAAAGAAAAGACTCCAACAGGCAAAAATGAATTCTTAAACCTGAAATACAAAGACGTGGGGAGTGCTGTAATCCAAAAATCAGAACCTTTTTGAAGAAGCTCAGCTACAAACTGTAACTTCATTTTTAGCATCATGTTGAACTTTTTGGGTTGATATCAGTAGATGAGCCACTATCATAAATAAAGAATAACAAGTTTTTTAAAAAAATCTTATAAATAGCCACCGGCAATTTCAAAAGTATAAACCCCAACTGTTTTAATAAGAATGTCTTGGCAGTTTTTCAGTTGCCAGACTTGTTTAATGCTATTATGAAATTGGATAAAAGTTTGATGGAGCTGATTCTTCACTCAGGTTAAAATTAAAAATCTATTAAGCTGCTTTATAGATCTGATAGCTGAAATAATTAGGTGTCACCAGGCAAAACACAGGTGAGTAGTTCATAACCGCTATGAGGGCAATCCATTTGACTGAACACTGCATGTACCTCAGATCCGTTAGAATCACTTTCCGCTACTGTAAATATTTTTGGAAGGTTTAAAGATACTTAAGCTAGACGTTGCTGAAATGTCTAATACCACCTGTGGTATTCCTTGTGTTATCTTAGAGTGATACAGCTTATATTAGCTCCAAAGTTCAACCATATTGCCTTTTACATATCGATTCCCGAATCTAAGAGCACTGTTTAAATTTATCTGATGTCTTGAATTGTCAGAATGCCAGCTGAAGCTGTGTAGGTAATCACTCTCGACCGGAGGAGATAATGGCAGAGAGCCTGAGCTGCAGAAAGCTACAGGAAGGTACAGAAAGACTGCCTTAGCTCTGCTTGGCAAGTGTGAAGCTCCAGCAGTGTTTCGGGGACTCATGGAGAAGTGTTATGTATTCCCATCTTGATAAATGCTGCCTTATGCATACATCTTACGGATTAAACATGTACGGAGAACAAGAACTATTTTTCAAAAGTTATTCAGGGTAATGGGATTCATTTCCACCCCAGCCCTGTAACAAAATATGAGAAATGAGGAAAACTACTGCGGATAACCTTTGAGAAATTAAAAAATTATAAGGCTTATAAATGTGTCCTTTGCTGGAGCGTCCAGTTTCACCCACAAATCAGCAAGTGAAACCTTTGATTGGCTTAGCTAGAGAACACAAAGTTGCATGCACATATTTTTTATAATTGTGACTTTATGAATGGACTCATTTGATAGAGATCAAATTGGAGACGATACAGATACGATACACTGGTATGGTGGGTTAGCTGTGGCTTACAGTCAAACTCCCACCCAGCTGCTCTCTCACTGCCCCTCCTCAGTAGGACAGGAGGAAAAAATATGGTGAAGAAAATCATGGGTCAAGATGAGGACAAGGAGATTGCTCACCGATAACTGTCATGGGCAAAACAGACTTGACTTGGGGAAAATTAATTAATATCGACAACTAAAATAGAGTAGGATGATAAGAAAAAAGACAAAAACTAAAACACCTTCCCCCCAACCTCACACTCCTTCTTCCCAGGCTCTACATCATTCCTTCATTCTCAGATCCTCTATCTCCTGCCTCCACCCCTGAGTGGTGCAGGAAGAATGGAGGTTGTGTTCAGTCTGTAACAGCTCCTCTCTGCTGCTCCTTCCTCCTCACACTTCCCCCTGCTCCAGCATGGGTCCTTCCACGGGCTGCAGTCCTTAAGGGTAAACTTGCTTCTGTGTGGGCTCTCCAGGGGCTGCAGTTCCTGTCAGGAGCCTGCTTCACCATGGTCTCCCCCAGGGGCTGCAGGGGAGTCTCTGCTCCAGCTCCTGGAGCACCTCCTCTCACTCCTTCTTCTCTTACCTTGCTGTCCGCAGGGCTGTTTCTTTCTTTTTTACCCTCCTCCTCTGCCTGTCTGGCATTTTCTGGGCTTTCTTAAATATGTTTTCATGGAGGTAAGGCATCTTCTGGCTACCAAAACCTTGACACTTGTACCCAATACCCCCTGGTCCACATGGATCACCATTCTACACACGTGGGCCAGAGAAGGTAAAGTAAAAAGATAGTGTAAGCCCAGTAATTAAAAGCCTGGACTCTACAGGGAATAGGGTCTTAGGTCAATATTTCTGCAAGAGTTTAGAGATGGAAACTCTCACATAACTTTTTATGCAAGTGAAGCTGCATGGTGATAGTGCCATTTTGTGGCCATCTGTGTGGTTCTAGTTGTCAAGGTTATAAACTAATAAGGGTGGGGGGATTTGAACACATTGACTCACTGGTAGTTGGCACTTCTTATACTGTGGTACTATGGTTCTATACACAAATGTGAGGTTTGGGGTTTTTTTTAAAATAAATAAAGACAGAAATTAGAGACGAGTGAATGTCTACCTCTAGTCGTGAGTGGACCTGTAACAAGGATGGGTACTATGGAGACCCAGGAGGAAAGACAGCTTGGCCTGTGAGAAAAAAGATGAAGATATTGGAAATTGGATAAGGAGATGATTACCAGCTGAAGGACTTGCATAAATGCCCATAAGTAAACAATTATTCATGGCCTTCAAAGATGGGCAAAGTCAGAGGTTTGGAAGTGTATGTTGTTCATTGGAAGGGGATGTTTCTGCCAGAATTGCGTGATGGTTGTAATTACACTGTTATTTTCTCTATTGACTTAAAACAAAATCAGTCTGGAAAATTATTTTAACCAGAAATGTGGTGGTGCGTAAGTGCCTAAGAGTCAGAATCAGACTGATGTTTCTTTACCTGCCAAGCGAGATTGTCTTTGTTGCTTCTTTGTTGCTTGGCCATTCATTTATTTTCATAAGTGATAGTGCCTCATGAAATCCATGCAATGGCCCTTGCAGAATTATCTGTATTATCCTCACTTCCCTGTGTTTCAGAGTATACAGCAATAATGTTGCCCTCACTGAGCATGTGGCAATGGATATCCGCTGTAGTTATATTCTACGGAACAGAAGATAAGATGATTTTAAATTTGTAAGCTATCTGCCAGGTTGTAGAATTTAATTTGCAAGACCAAACTTCCGCAATATTGTGTTTATGTTGCAGTGTCATTTACTGTTTAATAGAAACATTCACAATGCCCTAGTTCCATCTGTTATAAATAGTGAAGGCTGATAAACACTATGCAAACACAAGATGCAGCTTTCTGGCAAATTATGTTTAGTGCAGCCCTCAAACATAAAGCAAGATTTATAACATTTGCATCTCTTTTTTTTTTTTCTTTTACTCTACAGTAATTACTCTAGAGCTTTGAGTAGGTATATAAATAACACTCAAAGTTTTACATTAAATTATTGTTTGAGGAGACAGGGAGAAGTATACACACACACACATACACGTTTCACACCTTCAGTCGTACTGCAGTTACAAATCTTGTTATGGCTGCAGAATTTTTGATGTAACTACTTGCAAATACATTTTTTATCAGACAAATACAGTCAAAAGGCAAGCCCACACGCTATTATGCATTGTACGAGCAAAATTCTCAGTTTTTGATTAAGAAAATGAAGATGAACCCGAATGAGTAGCAATAGACTTTGCAAAGGGCTCTCTGACAAAAAAACAAAAATGAAACTGCTGCTGTTCCCTGCTCTCGGGAGAAAGGGAGAAATTGTGTAGCAATAGGGCAAACAGTCACTGAACAAGACTGGTAGAAGGTGTGGGTGAGGTGTGGCAGCAAAAGAAGGTTCCTGGTAATGCTGTTTGGGCGTGATCACTTCATCATCTACCAAGACTGAAAAACAAATTATTCTGCACAGTTAAAGAAAAATAAACTTGCAATCTGAAACACCTGAGAGGGTCTACAGAAACACTTGAAAATACAGAGTTTAAGTAAGTTCATGTCTTCTTTTGCTCACGCTGGATGCCAGCAGGTGAATCATACATCTGCTCAAAAAGTGGAAGAAAGATTTTTTTGTTTGTTTTATTTTTGAAGCAGATATATTTCAAAGGAATTAACTTGACAAACCTCACTGTAGTCACTGCTGACAGTCTTTAAGGTTAGTGGATATTTCTTCCTCTGCAGAAAATGTTTGTTTTTCCACTCGAGTTGCCTTTGACTTAACCATACCCTTTCCGGAACGTATCCACACCATTGAAATCTTCCTCGTTGTGTCACAGATCATTTTATAGACTGAACTTTTTGAAAGCTAAGCTGAACCTCTTGCTTTTGGAAAGAGAAGGTGTAAAAAGCTCTGAGATGAGTTTTGTGCCTCCAACTCTTCAATTATATTTGATCTTGGAATAATTAGCAGGAGGCACGCTCTTTAAGGCAAGAGGTATATCACGGAAAACAACTGCTCCCCAGGCTGTCACCGGAGAGCAATAAACTTCTTCCATATCCACAGCTTTAACTGAGTAACTCACAGTGCTCATACTCTCATGCTTTCATCTTCTGTTTTTCCCAATATTTTAAGTATTGACTTCTAAAGTCTTGTTCTGCTGTCAATATAGGGATGTGACTTTCGTGGGAACTTCAAACTGGAGAGGAAAACGGTGAGGAAGATGTGTATATTTACAGCACAGTGGCCGATGTAGCTGTAGTTTAATCCATTAACTTTAATCCATTAACTTGTTTATTTCTGACTTCTTGCTGCAATACAGTGTGTTCAGTTTGTCTGCAATAAAAGCGCAGAACTTTAGGTATATCAAGACAGAATATATAACCAGAAAGTGACCTTAATCAGGAATACAGTAAAGCATGAAGTAAAAAGGTTTCTGTCAAACAGAAATTTATAGAATATGCAGGTCCCTTATCCCTCTGGCCATTATTTCCTTATGTTCCGGATTTTTAAAATGTGCACTCTTCCCATTCTTTGTTTGTGACCTTTCTTGTAAGGACAGGCATTTTCTTATCTTTTTCTTCCTGGAGTCAAGTTAATTTAATTTACAGATCATATCAAAGGCCTAATTCTTACGTACGTGTATTTCACTGGATTAGTTTAACTGGGTGTAAAAGCATGTTAAGTAAAGATAATAGGATGATTTGTTTTAACACAACAGGTACAAATTAAGTTGTTAACTGTATTATATACATGGCATTGCTCATCATGTCTGATAAGCAAGCTCAATAACATTTAGCTTTGGCACCTCTTGTAGTGGTGTCAAGAACATAACTTTTTGTACCATTTTGGGGGGGTCAATGAAAGCAAAAAAGATGACTTTTGATTCAGAAATTGTTTTTTTCCCATGCTTCCTTTCCCTTCAACCATCTGCCCTCCATCTGCTGTGAGGAGAAGTCAGCGTTTTATGCAGCACTTATTACTACACTGATGGAAGTTACAGCATGGTCTAGTATGAGGAACTAAAACTGGTCTATTCTGAGGAACTGAAATGGATGCTAGTTTACCATACCAGGTTGTGTTGTAAAGTGAAGTAGTTCAATTCATACAGGAGAGACAGGGAGGCCCAAGAGAAATAAGATGGATGGATGAGATGGACATTCAGCTCCTGTCCCCAGAATAGCCTCTTCTTTGTATGAATCAGCACCCTGATAAAAATTCCTGTTCCTACTGTCAGGTATCATGTAAGGTCTATGGAGAAATGTCTGCATTTCAAGCCTCGATTACAGCATCGCTTCAGTTCCACCACTGAATAAGGTCAGCAGAGCTAACTAATTAGTCACAGAGTCAGAGTCATTTAGACTGGAAGGAACCTCTCTCTGGAAGAAACATGGTCAAAACCCCCATTCAGAGTAGGTCTGGAAGATTGCTCAGGTCGTCCAGCCGAGTTTTGAGTATTTCTAAGGGTGGAGATTCCTCAGCCTCCCTGGGCAACCTGTGGTTGCCTACCCCCAACAGGAGTAATTTTTTTCTTTTAATGTTTTATCAGAATTTCCTTTGTGGTAGTTTGTGCTCACTGCATCTCATGCACTCACTGTTCACCCTCAAGGGGAGTCCAGGTTCATCTTCCCTACGCCACCCAATAGGCATTTGTAGACAACGGCTCCCCCCAGCCTTCTTAAGGCTAAACAAACTCAGTTCTTTTAAGCTTCTTCTCATAAGTCATGTACTTCAGGTCCTAATCACCCAGAGCAGATAAACAGTTTATCTAAACTTGTACATTAAACACTATATAGTGTTCAGCTCTTGGAATTCAAGTCCTAGACATATAGCAAACTTATCTTTGTGTTCAGGAGACAGAGAAGCCAAAACAAATGAAAAGATTTATCCTAGATGCATGTAAATTGGCAGGATAACCTAATATCTAAAATGTCTGAATTAATTGCTGTGATCCTTAGATAGATTAACAAGAAAACTGAAAGGTGCATTTGTATGCTTATGTATGGCATTAGTGCAGAGATGAGTAAGAAATAATTTTACTTTCTTCTGCCTGGTCTTTAAAAATATACAACAAATACTTGTAGCTTTCTTCTGAATCTTTTTTAATTTGTTGAAGCTTAGAAATCATACCTTAAAGTGAGGAGATAAGTAAATTAGTTTCTTTTAATAAGTTTAGCCAACAGGAGAGTCAGTGATTATTTGATCGTAGTTTATCAGTATGTACACTGGGATGAGACTTAGATCAGAGAACTGTGGAATCAGTAAGAAAACATTTAGAAGTCCTGTAGTTGGAAGACAAACATATCAGTTCAAGCTAAAATAATGTACATAATTTTAGCATGATGGCAATTTACAATCAAAACAACTTACCTTGGGAATGAATGAATTTATGACTATGTGAAGCCTTTAAATTATGACTATGTGTCTTTCTAAGAAATGTCTTCTGGACCAGTCAGAAATTATAGGTCAGGAATTGCTGGGTGAGGTATTGTGACCTCTACTGTGCAAAAGCTCAGAGTACATTGTCTGCACAGTTATTTCAGTTTTTAACTCTGTGGATCTATAGAGTAGAACCAGAGTGATATGCTACATGGTTAATCCCCAATGGCTGCCTGGACTGGAAGAAAAACCTTACTTCCGTGTCAGATACTACCACACTCCCTGTTTTCCAAATTTCTTAACACCTGCATTCATTTTTGCAACACTCGTCCCAAAAGATGGCAGGAGGAAAATATGTTTGGGGTTTTTTTTTTGGACATAAGTCAGACTGTCTTCTTTTGATATTTAAAGTAACTTGGGTCATATCTCCTACTGCAAAAAACTGGATTTTTTAGGGAAATTTCTGACCCCTAAGCATAATGAAAATGAAACCCATTAAATAATCGAGAGGGATTAAAATACCTATTAACATTTCCCCTTCAGATCCTTTGAACTTACATTTTATTTCTTGAATCTACTGCATATGAAATTATATAAAATAAACAAAAACCAAACAAAACCGATGCATATAACTTCAGGAGAGAACAGAGAGGAGTGTTCCAAACCTAGGAAATAATTTCTCCCTCTCCTTTTGGCTACACGTGGAAGCAGGGAAACATTTAAATCATCCAAGGAAAGCTATTAAGATAATTATGAGCTAAAATCTCCGCACTTCATCTTTCTGTGATGTTCGGAGTCAGAAAAGCATTAGTATTCAATTTTCTGTGATTTCCTCTAGAAAGCCCTCTCTTCTTCACTGGGACACCTCCTGCTTTGCAGGACTGTGCTCTTCGTCCCTGGAGCTATTCCATCACTTCTGTAGTAGCATACCATGTGCATCCCTCAGCCTCCTTACACAACATATTGCAGTAAATCTTCTATTTAATATACTAAAACCTTTTTTACGAGGCATAGAAATCAGTGTTCCTTCAGTAAGTGATACTTCCTCGGCTTTCCAAAAGCACAACCTAACTTGAGAAACCTAAAATAAATTGTATGCATGTTCTATAGAAATTCTCTAAACAAATAAAACCGAGAGACATTTTATAGCGGTAATAATTTCTTACTTGCAAGTGTTTCAAAAGACTCCCACAGCATCAGGTGTTAAGGAAGTATCCATCTGTTCTTGTTTCTCTGCAGAGAAGTATATTGAATAGATAGAGCTTCTAAATGTTCAGGGTTGTCATTAAAATGGGTTAGCTGTGATCGCCACTTAAGCCATTCCTGATACTGAAATTAAAATGAAGACTATCTCTGGTTCTGTTGCAATTTGAGAATGTGATCAATGGTTCCCTGAAGAAACATCCTGTCAACTGGGTACTTTTTAAATTATCTTCTGAAAACCGCTTCAGTATTCCTGTGACTGAACTGGAAATGCTGCATCAGCAGCATTACTGTTCTCTGAAAATGTGGATCAAAACCCAGCTGTTGCAGATATGTTAATTGATGAATAAGGTTAAGAGATCTGAAGCCTTCATACTGCACTTGAGAAACTTATGTTTCTATTTAAATATTGAAGGCTTTTCAGCTTTCCCCTCCATTGCGAGAAGTTATTTGAGTCACTTCTAAGCAAGGCTTCAGAATATCTAAACTTGAGTGCTATGGTATAAAGACTGGAGGGCTGGAGCTTCATCAATGCAGTAGCGAAATCAGCATGAGAAAGGAGAGATGCGCACAAGCTGAGAAACACAATGCATCAATATTTTTGGAGGGGAAACAGAAAATATATGGGGCAACGGTATGAATGAATCTGCAAAACATCTGTGCAACTTCTACACCCTTCAGGGTGGTTTTATACCTTAATTATGTATATTTAAGCCACTACATTGTTGAATATTCTGATCAGAAAATGCATCTTGGCAAGCAGTGTGAAAATGTTAAGAATGAATATTTCCTCTTTGCTCTTGGGCATTGCACCCCACTAAACAGGAGTGAACAAAAAAAGGTTTTTGCATGTAACACATATAACAATCATAGTATCTTTACAATTAAAGCTCAAATAATAACAGCTGAAGTATTAAGGCTTTGTATTAGTTTGTGAATTGTAATGGCTGGTAGCTTCCATCCAAAAAACTGCGAACAGCACCTTGCTCAAATGCCAAAGTTTGATCTGTCCATTATGCTTTCACTCTTAATTCTATATTCCTCCAATTCTTTGTCCTCTCACGAAGGCACGTTGCTTTAAGTCCCATGGAACATTTTGCTATTTGTATGTGAATGACTTGGTCTGGATACCTGGTAGCCAAATATTTTCATTCCATGGTGCTGGTATTGTCAACCCCAATTGTTTATAGCTGAATCTATCTGCAAAGCTTCAGGATCTTAGCTTTGAAACCATCAGTTTAAAAAATAATAATACAGAGCTTTGCATCTTCCAAAGAATCCTCTCAAACAAGTAAAAGCTGGCCAACCACCAGCTGGTATGGGATCTTTCCGGATTTAAAGTCCGGCCTTAAATGCAGTTATAAATATAAACCTTACATTGGCTTTTTGTGGTTTATGGAAGGCTTTTGTTGTTGTTGTTGTTGTTGTTACCTTAACTGAGATTTTTAGATCTACAAAAATGTGAGTAGAGGAAAGTGGGGGTTTTAGCAATTTTGCAGTTGATAAGTGCTAAAATTACAAGAATAGCATTTTCACCCAGGGGAAAAAAAACCCCAAAAACCAACAAATAAAAAAAACCCTACCATGATCTGGACAACAAAGCATGCGATATAGTAATTTGTTTGATGGAAAAGTATAGATTGTGTGCTAGGATTGTTTCGGCACTAGGCATTTTGCTAAGCCACCTGCCAGGTTAAGCCACTCTAATAATGTAACCATGGTAATACTGCTGGCGTCAGCATGAAAGACTGATTTGTGCAGCCAGTAAGGATTGGGCACCTTAATGCATTAACTGGAACTGTTAGGAAATGTTTGGAAATAAATATGTAAAATAGGTATAAAAGGTTCTAATCTCTTTAGATTGTTTAGTGTTTTGCTTCGGGCAGTATTTGTTAACAGCAGGCCACCCTGTTTATAGGGCTAAGTGAACGTGGTTGCGAGCACTGAAACAGATAACAAACTGCTGGTAGATTCTGCTCTGCTGCTTTGGTTTTTGTGCTTTGATGGGAAACAACTGTTTCATTTTTAGCAGTAAAAGTGTGTTAGCCCATGCCTGTGTATCTGCTGATGTGAACCTAGGACTTACAGCAGTAATTGCAGAAAATCTCAAAACAGACAAACCCAGCAAAACTTGAAAGTTTTAATTAGGCTCTATAAAAATAGTCAGTGAGTTGGGTCAAGGTATTGCTACTGCATTTTATCCCTCTTCTCCCCATCCCTCTGTTGTTTTCCATATGCTTTTCCCCCACACACATTTTCTGTCCCTTTCACATTTGTCTTTCGTATGCCCCTCAGCTACTTGTTCTCACACCTCTAATTTGCAGCTACACTGCTCCACAAAGAATGGGTTTGTTTTTTTCCAGAGAGGTAATGATCTGATGATATATTGTCTCCAGCATCGGTGCTGACTTAATTAATTTCTACCCCTATGTCAACACAAGTGGTGCAGGACTGTAATGTGAATCAGATATGAAAAGAGATCCACTTTAAAAGTAAAAATCTCGGCACCTCTTCTCTCCAACTTCCCTTTTTTCCAGCCAGGCATCTGGTTCACACGGTAGCCCCACAAGCATAAGCATATGTAAACATAATTAAAGGAATGCCTCAGTGAATTTTACTGAGGGTGGAACAGAGTAGTGATTATTTCTGATTTTGTCGGCAGAAAAGGGAAAAATACAAACTTACAAAATCTGTGTTCACCCTCTGTGCCAAAAGACAATTTGTGTGAGAAGAAAAAAGGGAGTCCTTACTCACCTGTCTGTATATTTATATGTTGTGTTTACTTTGGTTTGCTTACTAGTAGCATTACTTGATGTACTATTGTTTCATGTCAAGAAATTGTTTTAATTCATTGCATCTTATTTTACGGGTCTGACACAGGGAGTCCAAACTATTGCTCTAGGCTGTGGCCCAGTAGTTGCCAACTTCTTTTTATTCTCTCAGGTTTTTGTTGTCTTCCGCTAGAACTTTTTCTTCTGATCTCTCATTCCCCTCTTTTTTCCCCTTCTGCACATCTTTTCATGGTGAGTGCCAGTTCTCAATGGTTCACTAATTTGCCAGGCAGCCCTGTGTTTTCTGGAGCGTATTTGTGTTCCCCAAGGCTGTCAACTGTTGGATTCTGCATAGAGTAGTTGCTGAATTAGCACGCGTATTTGCTTCTGAACTGAATCAGGATTTTTTTTCGTAGGCTGTGGAAGAAGTGAGCTTATGCTTTTGTACTGAATTAAGGGAGTTACAGCTTTTAAAACAACTGTGGCAACAGGAGCCCACTTGTGGATTTGGGGCTATGCAGTTTTTCCAGTCTCTGAAGCTCTTCCTTTCGCTGTTGTGCTTTACTGTTGTATGGACTCCACTTGAAATATCTTAGGCATTCAGGATAAATATTGAAGCCAGGGAAGTTCAAAGTGTATACGTGCAAATAATGAGGAGTTGCTCAGGGATCTGTTTCTTTTCATTCTTCATCTTTGAGAACAGCAGAATTTAACCTAAAATTTAGCTGAAACATATAGTCGGAAAAAGAATCTTTTGCTTTTAATAACTTAAAATATGTAAGGCTGCTGTAAGGATGATTCTATAATTCTATAATTCCCTCCATAATTCTGCACTTACTCAGAGAATATAGGGCATAACTGGCTACTGAAAGAAGATTAAAAACCTACTATGAAGATCTGCCGACTCTTTTATATTCTTTCAGTTTCTTGTGTTTTGCTAACAGGCAGGAAACAAGGCGCACTGAGGACAGAATAATAACTAAAATCAACAGAGACAGAAAAGTACATAAATAAAAGCAGAATCAGAAGAGAAAGGAACTGAATCATTCATAAGTGAAGGTCAGCAAACAGCATGCCACGTTATTGCATTGGACTGTTAGAAATGTTGAACCTTCTTAAGAAATTTAGTTATTTTTTCCAAACTGCATTGGTTTGTGCCTGCAGACTACAGGGGAAAAGCAGCGGTAGGCAAAAGCTTCCATGTCTGCATAGGGAAGACGCATGACACAATATATTTTCACTGCCAGGATATAACACAGAAACATTCTTGTCTGTTTAGTGTGTATTCAATCATGGATAGAAAGTCAACTGCTTAGCTGGAGCCTGGAATAGATTTCCAATAACTTGCTTTTCCTCAAGCATGAACATACGACAGCACTTGAGGAACAGCACAAAGTGAATCTTTTATGATCCGAAAATAATCTTTTTAGATTTCCATGAGAAAACAGTATTTATTTATTTGGTCTTTTTCTCCCACCTTGCTATTAAGTCAAATGCTGACACAGATTGCTGGATCATTTATGCCCCAGACTGCTCATATAGAGATGATGTCTTCTGGTATTGTGGATATACAGAATTAAAACTTTATGGTTTTAATAGTGATAATAGCAAAACCAATATACAGAGTTACTACACAGCCATGTATATTGCTGCATAATAGGTAGTCACTGTTTTGCTGCGCAGCTGTGCTCTCGAATCTAATCTACATTTATAGTTAAGGTCATATTCTGTTTGTGTACTATGCAGGATGATGGTGTCTACACCTGCATTGCTCTGATGGATTGATCTACGGGCTTCTATCATCTGCAGTGTCTTGGGTGTTGCTACCCTTCCCTAGAGGAATGGGCTTAGCTTTGACAGGGATGTCAGTGGGGCTGGACAGGCAACTCTAAGGTGTTGTATCCCACGCCGACAGTGCAGGTATTTTATGTCACCCTGAGAGCTACCCGACACTATGTGAAGCGCCCTCTTGCACAACACCTATCCCACAAGGCCATTAGCACCCCCCAAGCGCTCTCCCCATTTACTCCATATACATGCCACGATTTCACTGCACCGCCCATCATGAGCAGTTCTGCCCAGCAGTGCCTATTACTATCGACCTTCATTTCACTGAGACAAACGATGACAAATTCAACTTGAAAGGCAGGAGAAGCATGAGGGAAGCCAAAGCCTGCAGAGAGCACCAAGCATCCCCTACCTGCTCTCCTTCTATGTGAGGGCACCATTGCTATCTTGTACACTGAGTGACTGGATAGCAGTTGGTCTTCAGCTGTGTCTCCACTGTTACTGAGTTTTGTTCAGTTACATCATGTCTATTGATTTTGGACATGAACTGAGAGTAGGATACTAATTTCTCAACGTAACAGACCACATTCATAGCTCTGGCGTAGGAACTGTCAGGAAGCAGCAAGCATGGGCTGCCCCACAAAGGAAGGAAGCCAGGAGCTGAGGGCAACAGCAAGGCAGGTAGGGCAATGATCCCACCCAGGCGGGCACAATCCCTCAGTACCTAAGCAGGTACCGTGCTGGTGAGCAGGGTCAACCAGTATTCAAGATTACTAGACATGTCTGCAGTGTTGAAGCAGCTGCAAGGTGAAGCCAGCAAGTCAAATCAGTGATTCAGGATCAGCAAGGCACATGGCATACCTCAGGCAAGTCCCAAGGATGGCGGCCTCAGCTTCAACACAGTTTCTAAGCAAAGGGCAGGAGGTCCCCGTGAGCCTTCCCATAGCTCCTTCTCACACAGCTCTTTCCCCAGCAGCCTGATCCAAGGCTACAGCTGCACCAAATCAGAGCTGGACAGGAGCACAGGCGGCCAGACCCCAAGGAGGGGGGGAAAGGCTGCAGAGCCTCTTGATGCACTCAGAGCCCTGACAGCAGCATGCTTATTTCCAGATTTCCATCCAGTCCAGAAGGTATCAGTCTCTTAAAAGTAATCTTGTTAGAGATGAGGCACAGCTGTTCAGGGCTGGGATGTTTACTGCAACCCGGTGAAAGTCTGCACAGCCATATGCTGTTTGATCCTCTGCTCCCTGGCTATTTATCAATTCAGTGTCCACAGGACCAGTAGGTTGAGCTGTGCCAGAATCACTGACGAACACGAGCCCTTCTGCTGGCCCTCAAGGGGGCCCGCCAGCATCATAATTATGCGGGATTACACACCGCTGTAGTTTGTGATCCATCGTACCCTAGTCATCATTGCAGCGGTTCATCCACAGTAACTTTCAGATCTGAACCGTCCACCAGTTGACCAGCAGCCACTCAGACCTGGCAATAGCATCATCATGCTATATATAAACACCCCTCTACTGACAACCGCAGTGCCTTCGTAATGGTCTTTTGATGGCAGTGATACTGTCTTTGAGACTGACATAACGCCAGCGTTAACTATACCTTCAAGATCACCATGGCCTGCCATGCATATTGTGATTTGCAGGGGAAAGTGGGGCGTGTGGTCAAACTGAAAGGTTCCTAGAAGCAGGCAGTCAGTTGACAAAATCAATTAGAGCAGCCTGAGAAAAATGTTAGCCTCGGCCTAGTGGAAGTTATCTCTCCTTGCAACATAACCTTAACTACACAGTCTGTGGCTATAGGTGGTGATAATTATGTCCAAGGCTTCGTAATTCTTAACAACTTCCTGGCTTCAAAATCTGTATCCTGTTTGTCTTTTTACTTTGTCCTGCTCCTTTCCGAGCTTCTCTCCTTCTCCCCCCTCCCCTTAAAAATGCATTTCTTCTGTAATTTTCCTTTCTTCTCTTTGCTCTCTGAAAAGTCAATTCCTTCTCCAGATGCCATAACAGATGACAGCTGCCTGAGTGCCTTGAGACACAATAGGTCAGGCTTGGTCCCTCACCCCCAGCAAACACCTCCCCAGTGGGAAACACTTGTAGAAGCCGGCCCTCTTTGTCTACAGTTTAGGGAAGTTCATGGTAGAAGAAGGGTAAGGAGAAAGACTGAGTGCCAACTACTGTCCTCCCACTTCACACAAAGCAGAGAAAATACTCACAGCAGCCCTGCATATTTTGGTTGAGGTGCAGCAACAGTACATGCAGTAAAGCTGATCCTTCTGACTGCAGCCAAATCAGATCGGTATCTGGCCCATCACAGGACACTGAGAGATAGCCACTTTTGTTGAAACCCCAGCATGCTCCTAGAAATACAGCGACCAGAAGTGAAGTCTCTCTACCTTTAGTGCCTGATTACTTTGGGCTACAGATCCAGGGTAGGAATCATCTGCTCTTGCATTCAGTGGGAGGACCTCTTATCTTTAGATAATGTAATGAAGAAAGCATATTCTGTAAAAGATGACATAAAAACTGAGACCAAAGCAGCATTCTTGTCCTTGTGGGGGCCTTCTATTGAACTCTGTGTCCAGGGTCTCCATCCCACTGTTGTTGGTTTCAGCACACCAGGTTTTGGTACATGATGCCGTAACTCACAATGAGTGTTACAGGTTTCTGCCTTTGCCTGTTTCAGGCAGTTTCAGTCAACAGTTTCAGCTCCCCAGTTCTGTGAACTTGCTGCTGAAGCAAGGTGACTGGAGCTGGAGCTGGCATGAGATCAAGACAACCAGGAGAAATCAAGGCACAGGCAGGAACCTACAGGGCTGCTGCAAAAAACTGGCTGTCTAGCTTTTGCTGTCTTGCCCTGTGCACAAGTTCTGTCTGTTCTCTGCCTCACCAGTGCCCTAATGGAGGTGTTCAAATAGACCAAACATTTTAGGTACTTACAACAATAGAGCATTGTGGAAATAACCTCTTTGTCATAGATTAAGTTGTCCCAGATCACACAGGCAGCAGTCAAGAACGACTGCACTTTAGGCACATCTTTACATGCCTATCACTACCTGGTAATCCGGAGAAGGGGCTGCCTCCCTTAGTCACTGGACGACACGGTGTACACGTTGTGTCTTTTGTGAAGAAATCACAGGATCTAGTTATTCTTTGCTAAAACAAACAACAGGAGCTAGTTGCTACCTTACACAATTTCTGCTCTTAGCCTCTTACCTTTCTCATAAATGAGGCAGGTAAATACAGGGTATGCAAGAAAAGTGGTAGCCATACAGAATTAAATAGTAATACTTTAAACTTGGTTGGTTAATAATCTGAATGTAATTGAAAACCAAGTTGTACTGCATAATTAAATATGGCTTAGAAGCAGAGCACAGCACAGATAAGGGGTCCTTATTACTTACTTTGGTTTTACATTACATTTTTGACACTGCAGTTAGTGTGCCTAAGATGACATATTAAGCAATCTTTCTCCATTTACTCCCCTCTACCTTTTTAAATAACCATGTCACACTTGGAACATATGTAATATTTAAAAGGTAAATGTAATAGATCTAAAATGTAATGAAACAATTTTATTAATTTAAGAACTTACTAAAACTTAAATAGCTTCATGTATAGCACTTTGAAGATAGAAAGTACTAGATATATTTTTTTTCTTTGAAGGAGAAGATCAATACAGATAATTCTTCAGTTTTCCTTGAAAGCTGAAATCCTTTGTAAAAGATGTACCAGAGTAAGCTGTTAAGTCTCATGCCCTGTTTTTAGGGGATTCAGAATGCTGTTACTATTGAGCCTGTGTCTGCTTAAAACACTGAGAAACCCATCTTCAGAGACAAATCATGGATAAACGAGTATGTTGCTCATCAGACCTGTTCACGCGTTAATACAGCAGCAGAACTGTCTTGTTCTCAGGGCCTGGAGCACATACCCTTCCGAGAGATCAGATGGCTGAGTCAAGGAGTTTAGCCGGCCAAGTCCAAGGTCGTCTTCATCGCCAGTAAGAGCTTTTTGCAAAGGAGGTAAAAGCGAGGCCCTGACCCTCCTTTCCCATGGGAGGTACTTCTAAGCAGTGGCTGCGCCACCAGCCCCCGCCTGGGTTACAGCACAGTCATCTCACAGCTACGTCTGTGCTTGGGCTTGTACCTCCTCCATCCTGACCTGGACTCAGCCCTGTCTCATCCTGGTGGCCATGCTGGGTGATCATCGGGCTGTGTCCGACCCTGGCCACAGTCACTGGCCCTGTTCCTGGCCAGGACTTGCTGCTCCACATCCTGGGTCCTTATGCTGTGGTTACTGCTCCTGCTTGCCATGGGACCACCCTCCACTCCCGGCTTGCCTTCCTTTGAGAAGTAGCCAACCGCCTTTGCTCCATAACACTTCTCTGTTTCATTTGGAGAATAACTGGTTGAGGCATTTCTTAAAATCTAACATAGCTGATTTACACATGGAACATTTTTAAATAGGACCATCAACCAGTGGTGGTGCCTTTGTGTAAACCATCACAATGACTAAAAATGACCTCAACTTCCGTGAAGTATATCAGACTAGATTATGGTTTGGACAGAAGGAGACCACGTGAATTTTGTGAACAGTGATGCACTGATTCATCTTGAGTAATATATAGTTTTTAGAGAAAGCTATGGAGGCACAGAGTCCCTTACACGTGTGCTGGGGTCTAGGCTCAGCCCCCATATAGCCCCAGGTACTCTGATGCTCATTAGCTTCAGCAATGTCGTTTATTCTAAAGGCGATGGATATGGAGACCTGCTTCAAGAATGTTTTGTCAAGAACAGTTGGTACAGAGGGTCTTACCCCTCCAATCTGTGTTTTTCTGCCTGCCTGGCAGGCATTGTATCACCTTCTGTTTTACAGTGGAGCTAATTATTTACCTCACTGCAGCACAGCTAACAGCAGCAAGAAACAGCGAAGATTGGGCAGTGCCCTCTGTGAGCAGAGAAACATGCGCTAATGGGCAATTCTCATGTACAAAAGGATGTGCGTGTACATATATATATATCTCAGCTTGCGTATAATGAATTTGTTAGAACAGATGCCTGCAGACCTTTAAGAAGGACAGTGCTGGGTAATACATTTTCTTTATAGATGGTGTTTTGTGCCATGAGGTGCAACAGCTAGCCATATGCTGGTGTAAATTGCTGGTATAATTGCCTGGTGATTTCAATGAAGATTTAAGTGAGCAAAAGCTTCCGTGTCTTAAACTAACATGAGGTAATGCATAAAGTCCATAATTCTCATTATCTTCTCCTAGGTCATACTCCATCCCTTACTAATTGGCTCTACGGGCACCCCTTTTTTGAGTTACAATAATATTTACAACCTTTTCTTGATAATCTGATGTGCAGCCAGGTCAGGCTCCAAATGCAAGGTGCTTTTATTCCCACTTCTTTTGCGTAATAAGTGTCTGAACTAGCACTGCACTTCTACCTGCCTGATGGTGCTTTTCCACATCAGCAGCTGCTACGGTTGTTAAGTGTGCAACAGGGGTGTGACTCGGCCACTAACATTTCAGTGTGGTTCTTCTGCTTAACTTTAGGGTATTCCTCAGCGCTAATTTAAGAGCTTCTTTGGGACAGACATCTGGTAGGTGTATTTCAGGGCTCTTATGTTAGTTCTCCTTGACATTATGGCCAATTGTATGAGGTTTAACAAGGCCAAGTGACAGGTCCTGCACTTGGGTCACAACCCCATGCAACGCTAAAGGCTTGGGGATGAGTGGCTGGAAGGCTGCCTGGTGGAAAAGGACCTGGGGGTGCTGGTTGACAGATGGCTGAATATGAGCCAGCAGTGGGCCCAGGTGGCCAAGAAGGCCAACGGCATCCTGGTTTGTATAAGGAATAGTGCGGCCAGCAGAAGTAGGGAAGTGATCGTGCCCCTGTACTCGGCACTGGTGAGGCCACACCTCGAATACTGTGTTCAGTTTTGGGCCCATCACTACAAGAAAGACATTGCGTTGCTGGAACATGTCCAGAGGAGAGCAACAAAGCTGGTGAAGGGTCTGGAGCACAAGTCTTATGAGGAGCGGCTGAGGGAACTGGGGTTGTTTAGTCTGGAGGAGGCTGAGGGGAGACCTGATCACCCTCTACAACTGCCTGAAAGGAGGCTGTAGGGAGGTGGGTGTTGGTCTCTTCTCCCTGGTAACAGGCAATCAGACTGCATAACCTTTGAAAATCCAAACAAGTGATATGGCTATTCAACCCATTAACTATACGGCTGGCTGAGTTGGCTCACTTTACTAAACCCTGTGTAGATGGCTCTGGTGATTGCGCTCTATGAGCTTGCATCAAAAATGCATTGTTGCGCTTTCCCAGTTAATAATGCTCCCTTTGCTAATTATTTTTTTAATGACCAATATGAGGATTAAAACTTCCCTGAGTGCAATACTTGTTGTATTGAGATTTTGCTGGCAGAGCTTGCATACATCAGTCTTCTATTTTAAGTGGAAATTTATAATTTTAGGGCTAGAATATATTCATTAAGACTGCAGATCAGAAAAGCTTCAAGGGTTATTATATGTGTAATGTAAGAGATTGCTCAGATTAAGCTGAATAATATAGGCTTTGTTTCCTTCTTCTGTGACAAGCTTTTTATAATTAATTATTGATTAAAAAAAATAAAATATGTATCACTTCTTGAAAAACAGCAGCCGTGCAGGACACTATGTGCACTGGTGACAAAACCTTTGTAATAGAGTATATAATCCATATGATTTGAAAGAGAATACAATGAATGAAGAGGCCATAGTAAAAAAAAAAAAAAAAAGGGGAATAGTGCTGACCAGCCAAGACGAAGCGTTGTATGTGAAACTTCTGGGTGGTTTCCACTGAGTCTAGCAAAGACAGGTTTTGAGGCGGATCAAAAATAGAAAAACAAGAAGCTGTTCCGAAGATGCTGCACAAAAATTGAAACATCCCAAGGACGAGAACAACCCACGAAGAAAAGTGCATCTTTAACAGATACAACAGACCAGGTAGCTAGGTTTTGAAACCTTAGTGCAGTAAAAAAGAATTAACATTTGGCACCGATCAGTTACAGGGGTAGCTGGACGCGACTGACCAACGCGCATCATCGGTGTCTTCTGGGAGGCAGCTGCCCTCACCTGCAGGCAGAAACTCTGATCGCCAAGACTGGGGTGGGCATTTTGCTAACTCCTGACCCTCTCACGTTCACCTTCCGCCAGTTTGTCCGAACACTGGAGCACGGAGTAGACGGGAGGACAGCACTCCCGCCTGTCCCTTGCTGGCACCCCAGATAACCGGGCACTTACAATGATGAAATAGTGCCATTATTTTAAAGTATAATTCCCATTAAAAAAGCAGATCACAAAACTGAATGTTCATGTCAGTGCCCAGCATTCTAGGGCAAAGCATAAAAAAAAAAAAACCAAACAAAACCCAACCAACCAACCAAAGAGACATTGAAGAAACACCAGAACAGTCTTTTATGTCTTGTCACTCGAACTGCTACCACCGCCCTCCCCCATCCCCCCT
>NW_009259593.1:4034965-4039030 GCF_000687185.1 Egretta garzetta
GTCCGCGCTGCGGCCTGCCTGCCTCCCCTGCTCCTGCCTGCCTTTCCCCGAGGCCTGCCCGGGCTGGGTGCCGGCGGCAGCAAACGCCAGGAGGCCTGACCGACACTTTTATTGTTCTTAGTTACACTGTGCTCCCGTTCAGCAAGGGAGATAAGGTGGAAAAAGTGGAGTTAAAGTAGGGTAAACACACACGTCAGGCTTGAGCCCAGGCATCTCTGTTTCCTAGTCGGTCCTAATCACTGGGCACGCTGTGTCTGTTTTGGAACAACGTGTTTCAATGGATTGTGCTTTTCAAATACTTCGTGCAAACTCTGCGTCTCGTTTGCTAGCCTAGAGGTGTTTTGGCACTGTTGTTTGAAAGTTGATTTTTTTTTTTTTTTTAAAAATTGATCAGAGTAATTTGCTTATTAGTCAATGCTTAGTCTTTCTTCCTTAACTACTTACTAGTCTTTCACCAAAACAAAAGCTCAATGCTAGCTACTAAAACACAAAGCAGCTTAACTTTGCTTGTGATTGAGAAAAACTGCTCAAATTAGGAGAAGCATTGTTATTTCCAATGGCATTCTTGGGATATTTCTGTTCTGCTGTTTAATTTAGTGGTTCTCCTGGATTGTGATTTCATGTATGGCTAAATCGTAAAAGATTAAAAGAGACATCATATGGTTTAGACTAGAATCGACTCTTTTAGTTGGAAGGGACCTACAGTGATCATCTAGTCCAGCTGCCTGACCAATTCAGGGCTGACCAAGCTAAAGCATGTTATTAAGGGCATTGTCCAAATGCCTCTTAAGCACTGACAGGCTTAGGGCACTGACCACCCCTCTAAGGAAGCCTGGTCCAGTGTTTGACCACTCTCTTGGTGAATGCTTCCTCATGTCCAGTCTGAACCTCCCCTGGCGCAGCTTTGAACCATTCCCATGCGTCCTGTCACTGAATACCAGGGAGAAGAGCTCAGCACCTCCCTCTCCACATCGCCTTCTTAGGAAGCTGTAGAGAGCAATGGGGTCGCTCCTCAGCCTCCTCTTCTGCAAACTAAACAGGCCCAAAGTCCTTAACTGCTCCTCATAGGACATGCCTTCCTATGAAGAAAATTAACTTTACCCTAGCCAAAACCAGCACAAGCCCTTTCATCAGCTCTGTTGCCCTTCTCTGAACGCGTTCAAAGACTTTCACATCCTTCTTAAATTGTGGGGCCCAGAACTGCACACAGTACTCCAGGTGAGGCCACATCAATACTAAATGCAGCAGGATAATCACCTCTGACAAGCTGGTTGTACTGTGTTTACCTAGCTTTTACAATGTTACTTTGTGGTAATACTAACCAAATTGAGAAAATCTATGTCTTTAGGTTTGCTTCTTGGGTAAGCGTATCATATGTTTCAAAAATACTGTTCTAAGTGGTTCTAGAGTGCACAATCCTGCAATTCAAGCTCTCAGTCAATTGAAAGAATCGTAACTATTTATGCTGATTTTCATAACGTTAGCTTATTCAAAGGGAAGTTTTGGCTGTAACTTGAAACTCATCCCCCTCCTCTTCCATACTTGCTCCTCTCTGAAAAGGAAAAGGCTTTCCATAAAAGTAACTTTTACTTTCAGAGTTTTCTTGCCTTCTATTGCCTATTCAAAATTTTCAATTCTTTGTTGTTTTCCTACTTTGTCAGTTGAATGAGTGCCATTGCTAAATGTCGTTCAGGTTTTGGCAGTACAAATATTGGGTGCCTCTGAAATGATCTGCTATTCAGTGTTTGGCTCTCTCCCTGGGGGCATATACTCTTGAATGGCTATAAACACTTGTTATTCTTGCAGTACTGCAGGGTGTGAGCCAAAGACAGAAACTGAAATATGATCGGGCAAGTAGTGGGCTTATTATCAGGTCCACTGGAATTATGTCTTGACCTAGTTGCGTTGGGAAGGGTATTATGAAAGAGGGGAAAATGAATGCATGTACTTTTGAGGAATGTAAGGTGGACTGGAAAAAGAAATAACGCTTCAGAAATCTTGTTTAGCTAAGTGTTCATGCACTTTTAAAAAAATAACAACCTAGACATCCATGCTTTTAACTGTTTTGCTGTTGCTTTTATGCTTATGACTTTTCTCATTAGATCTTGAAGTTATTTAACACACGTGTGGGTAAGCCTTCAGTGGTATTTAATGTACTGTATTTCTGACTACACTTGACTACACTGGTGGTTAAGTCATGTTCTCTACCAAATTGGTTGCCACTGTTGCTGTTATCTCATGTCAAAACGGTATGTTTTCTAGAACAAAGACAAAGCTGAGTTTTTTACGTTAAAATCTGTCCCCAGTTAAACTGCAGAAGCACCACCTGGCATTTCAAACCAAGTAAGAAACTTGTTCTTCTATAGCTGCAAATCTGCTAGCTTGTAAGATACAGCCTGTACTGGTTGCATTTTATTAAACTTTCTTAAATCTTTAAAGGTAATAAGAGTTGATATAGACACTCGTTTATGTGAACTTCTGCAATTATTTTTTATTTTTTATGATTCTGAATACAAAGTAATTTTTCAAGTAAAGCATTAATGGCATAGTTAATGCAGTTTTATATATATATATTTCCAGCTAGGTATTGTAAGAGAGTCATCCATTGTAAAACTGCTCTGAAGTTTGTAATGTTTGCCTTTTAAGCTTGTTTCAGTATATCAGTTATGTTTTTATCAGCTTTTGAAAGATGAAGTTGCCCTGCCTAGTAAATGTAACACAGATGTCTAAAGCTGAGAATCCTTTTTTTTTACTGGTGGCGTTTCATGCAAATGGGTAAAAGACCCCTGTAGTTTGTGTGCAGAATTATCGTTTTTCTGAAAAGGTGTCCTTGCAGCTGCCTTTAAAAGTATGCGTTTTTTGAGGCTAGTTCTTTTAATTTTGTGTGCTACACTGTACATTGGAATGAGAGATTCGCTCCCACTTTAGAGATGAGATAAGGTGTGTTTATATTATATTGCCGTTAAAGAGATAGTCTATCTTGGAACAGAAGTTCTGTGTTAACTTTTTATTTAATTACCAGGCTTACTTATGAGGAGGAAGGCTAAGGGGTAGAGAGAATTACCTTTTTGTATTGTTATAGACACATTCATGAATTTTGGAACCATTTTTCCAGTGTTTCCATTAAAATACAGACATTAATGGAATCTTGAGTTACTGCATCCAGTTTTCTTACTCAAAATGAAGCCCAGAAGGACTGCAGAATATATCCTCCTTATGTAAACAACGAATTGCAGAGCACTGCTCACTGGCTTCCAACAGAATTTTTTGTTTGTGGTTGTTGGTTTTTTTTTTTTTTTTTTTTTTTTTTTTTTTGGAAGTCTCCTACATGGCATTTCACAGGAGAATGTGACAAGCCAGGCCCTCTTCAGTGCCCTAGATCTTTGCAGAATTTAGGCATTTCTATGTAATAAATTCCCTATACATTGTCACAAATGAACAACATGCCCTGTCCTATAGCAGGTTTAGCCTGTGGTCCCACAGATCTTGAGTCTGGTGACTGACTGGTCTCTGAATGTGGGAGAGCTAGACATGCAAACTGCGTAACTGAAGAATGTGTTAGCACAACTAAATGTACATGTGAGTTCCTTGTCAAGTAGTACAGATTTTTTTATAGCAGTGTGTGATGCCATAAAAATTAGGAAGTCTATGGCAAATATATATAGTCTTGTAAAACTTTACATATTTTCAAGATTATGTAAACAATGTTTTGGCTGTGAAAAGCTATTCCCCGAGATGAAGAGGAATAGGACTTGTACTGGTTGTTTGGAAACAAAAGAATACTGCTTAGTAATCCATGAGAAAACCCTTATATCAATGCCATTTTAGTTTTGTATACTTTGCAAGTAAAAACTATGTAGCTGGTGTATACCAAACTTCTAAACTGAGTTTTAGGTATTTCAGCAAGTAATGTGCTGTATACTGGATAACTTTAGATTTAAGATTGTTCTGTTCAAACTTACTGTCTTGTAGGACTAATCATGTGATGTGATCCAAGCTCTAGAGCAAAAGCAGGTGCATGCCTGGAAATGCAGGGAAGTGCTCACAGGGGAGAATCTAACACCT
>NW_009259593.1:4039060-4082581 GCF_000687185.1 Egretta garzetta
GATCTGCTTTTCCTACATGCTCTTTTGCTGTTACACTGGAACATCTTTGGAAAGCTCAGCTGAAACTGAATCCCTGCATATGGAGCAAGCTCAGGATGGGTACAAGATGGTCTTGAGACACAGGGATAACACAGTGATTCACAGGAAGGATGCATTTGTTTTGAGGTTCTTGACACACCTTTTGTGATGTTTGTCGTTTTATGAAGTTTGGTTGGTACCGTGAAATCTCCGAGCACCAGTACAAACCAAAATGCCGCATCATTGCATCTTTTGTTTGTTGAGGTGTATCCCTTACTGGATGGTCTGATTGGTTGCATTCTTGCTGGATCGTGAATAATGGGTAGTTAGAACCTGAATTCTTGATGTCATTTTCACTCTGGAATCTGGAGCAGAAAAGGTCCAGTATTTTACCTTCTGTTAAGGGAAACAAGCCCAAGAAACTAATACAGATACTACGTGGGGGTTTTTTATTTTTATTTTTTTTTTTGAAGATACTAGATAGTAAAAAATTTTTGGTATCAGATGGACTCGTCCCAACATTTACAAGACACTGATTTATGGCTATAATTAATTGCTAAAAAGGTGCAAAGAAGGATAGCTAAAATAAGGAGATGGGATGATGTACGGTACTAACATGTTTCAAACCCCTCGATTTGCAGAAGAGAAAACTGAAAGGAGAGAACTTAGTGAGGTTTATATAATCTTCAGGCAGTATATAAGGTGGAAGTAGAACTCTTAACTCTCCAAATCCAGCAAGATTATTGCTCACTGAACGCTGCATCACTAGAATGAGAGAGCACTTACCAAAGCTAGCAGCAGACTAGTTTGAAAATGGGTAAAATATTTGACCAAGGACCCAACCAAATCCTTATTTGCCAAGGTTAAAAGGTTATCCTGTGGACTAGTACAGTTGGTTGAAAGATGAGAAACTAGATAAATCAATGGTTGCTTCATGATGGAAATATGTTACCAGTAGATTTCTGCTGGGATCTAGGTGTTCATTATATTAAAAAATAGTCTTAAGGAATGATAGCATTGTGGCACCACAGCAGTTATTTCATACATGAAGATTGGTAAAATCTAAACTGATTGGGTAGTCGCAGCAAAATCTTACGATACCATTGCCCAGTGCTTTCACATACAAATGTAGTTCAGTTTTGGTGAATGCCAAATTATGCCCATGCAGGGGAAAATAATGCAAACTCACCTACACAGTGTTGAGCTCTAAATTCTGTTACAGAAGAGGGCAGTAGTTAGAAAGTTGTTGGGAATTGTTCACAAAGAATAAAATAATTGTTAGGTTGTTATGTATATCAATGGTGTGACCAAATTATTAGCAGTATGCATGGATGTAATCACCCTGGCACAACAAAGGTTTCATAGACAGTGAAAACTTGGATGAGAGATGTGGAAGATCATCTGTGCTAGGAGAGTGAAGATCTTTAGTGTGGAAAAAAGAACAATAAGAGGGGAGGTGATTGAGGTCTATAAAATCTGTAGATCATACAGAAATTAAGTCTAAAAAAGCAAGAATAGCTGGTTTTTTTATGGTGAGAATTAGGCCACCCAGTGAATTAAACCTGCCACCTGATGAAAACTACAGTAGCTTTTCAAACAGTGTGTAATTAAATTGTGGAACATAATTGCAACATGATATTGTTGAGCAGAAAAATATAAGTGGGTTAAAATTGTAATTAGACAAAGTCAGGTAGGGGTAGATGCACTGAATACTGAACTTTACAGTGGAGTTGGACTACCAGCTCTAAAATGGCTAGAATCTAGGAATTACTCAGGATACTTCTAGATATTTGATGTGTTTTACATTCTTTACCTAAATCTTCTGCTTCTGTCCACCCTTGAGAAAATGGAATTGTGTTAGATAGACCTAGACTGCATAAATAAAAGCACCATATATGTTCTTACTTTTAAGTTGTAGGTAAGTGTCTTCACACTGTAGCTCTGCTAAAGAAGGATTTTTTCCTCTAGATTGGAGGTGGGGGAAGAGGGAGCAGGAATTTGGAGAGAAATGAACAGGACTGTTGGAAACAGGACAGAGAGAAAAGACAAAGCAAGTGTGACGGTCCCCTATGCACTCAGTCTCGGCTGTGATTTCAGCTGCCTTACTGCAACTCAGCCTCCAAGTTTTCATTAGTTGCTGGGAGAGACTTTCCTTCTCTCGCCTCGTTATGCCAGATCTGATTGATTTATGCATCATCTTTGGGGATACAGACTTCACCTGCTGGTTTCTGTGAATAATCTGATAGGAAGCTGAAGCACTGATATAAGATGTCCTTGATTTGTAGAATTGTTGCAACTTAGAGTGAAGATGTTGCTACTCTGAACCCTTTACTCAACAAAGAAAAAAAGGAAAAAAAAAATAAAAATCCCAGCTTAGTCTTCTTGCAACGCATCTAAAGCTGAAAGTCCTTTAAACTGTTACAGACCTTTTTTTAACACCCACCTTTTCAGTGGCCTTGCTTTTCTTGATATAGTGTGTCTCAGGTTGATTCTCTCCAATCAATAAGTTCTGTAGGACTGTGTAGGCTTTCCATAGCTAGTCTCCTTTTTGGAGTCCTTGGAGATTTCGAATGTATTTAGTCTGGCTTCAGAATTTACTTCCTCAGCCTTGTATTTCATAGGCTTTGCCATCTTTGAGACAGAAATTCTTTATTAGGACAATTGTCAATGTATTTAACTCAATGACATAGTAGTTTCCTTCTTTCTGCCTCTTTTTGTCCCCATGGTCTTTGACTGACCTTGTATTGAACAGTGCACATTATCTCTGAGATGGAGATGTCCACTGAGTTTCATAATATTTTCTATAAAATTGTCTATTGGCAAACTAATTGATATCATCACCCAAACAAGGTGAATTGGTGGAGCTTGTTATGCAATTGTGATTGACCACTTCGGACTGATTTACCTCTTCCCTCCCACAAATTTTGCTTCTAAGTATACTGTAAGCGGAGTATGTAAAAAGGTGATTTTGGTAGGGATTTGAGGTGACTTGGGCAGGATGGAAGCATGCTTGATTATTATTTGACTTTTTCAACAAACCCACCTGAACTTCCCAATGGAGGAGAGAGTTAATAAAAGCAGCAGCGTGTTTAGGAAGTCTGCATTTTCCTGATGGTCAGTATCTCTTATAATTTGAGCAGAAGTTAAAGTAGGTGTGTCTTAAACTTGTGTGTTCCTGGAGATTTAAATTATTAGGCAGAAAGCCTGTACCTTCTATAAAGTGGAAATATGAGCATTTGGAGTAGATGTTGGATGTAGATAAACCGAGTCTGAGGAGAAAGCCATTTGCAAAGATTTGGCATTCTGAAATCTCGTGTTATGAGACTCTTGAGACAGATGTGTTTTTCTCTCTTCAGTCTTTGTGTCCTTCTGCTCCCCAGACCCTGAATCCCTGAGCAGCAAGCTGGTGGAAGGGTAGCTGGCAATTTTGGAGTGAGGTGCTGTTGTCATTCATACTAATAACGAACTGATATTCAGTAGGTTTTTATGTGTGCATATTTTACATGAGTGTAACTGCTGCGTAAAATACAGCTTAATGTAAATAATACATGTAGGAGTATGGAGC
The DNA here is from genome assembly GCF_000687185.1 of Egretta garzetta. Lineage (NCBI taxonomy): Eukaryota > Metazoa > Chordata > Aves > Pelecaniformes > Ardeidae > Egretta > Egretta garzetta. Next base: position 4,042,644 of record NW_009259593.1, read on the forward strand.
TGTCCTGAAGCTTAGCTTGGATAGAATTACACTTAGAAATGTTGGATTTTAAATATCCTATACATTGGTGAATTTTTTATAGATTGCTTACTCTGTGATAGTTGTAATAATAAACTTAAGACTGGTTCTTGAAGCTGTGCGTATTGTTCATATTTTGAGGACTAGTACATTTTCTACTTCTTTAGAGCAAAAGGAGGATGTTTAATTCCCATAACAATAATTCTAATACAGCTGACAAAGAAGGAAAGGCTCTCTGATGGGGTGAATGGTATGTGAATGTTTCTAATCACATTTTATGCACTTAATGTAATGCATGGTTGTGAGGTGTCGGAATTTGGGAAGGCTGGACAGCCTTAGGACTGACATATAACCTTTGAGAGAGCTCCTACGTGCGTTTAAGGAAAAAGAAAGTTACTGGCTTAAACAACCTTTGTAAGACTAGCAATTAATTGAATCATGATGGACATTCTCGCGTTGGTGTCATTTTGCGCCCTTCACTTTGAGAAATGTAGCGTAGGTACTAGAAACCGGAGCGATGGCTTTAACTGACAGCGAGCGAAGACTTACTCTGAGTTAGAGAACAGACTGCTGAAATTGCTGCTTTGACAGAGCATGCTGTGCGGGAATCGTGGTCAGGACTGGCTTTTCCGTTCCTGTTGTTAGTCTCGTAGTGCTCCAGGAACAGCTAGGAGCTGCTTGTGCTGTGTCGTGTCTGAAAAAGAGCTGTTGAGGAAAGCCAGAGGAGAAAAAGCCATGTGTGTTCAGGCCGCTTCAAGATACTCTCAGTGGTGTGGCAGCTGGGTCTTTGGCACGGCCTCAGCCTTAGTATATTTGTGTTCAGTTTAACACTTTAAGGTGGCTGCCAACATTTTACTGGGGAATGTGAGTGAGAAACAGTATTCACAGCTTGTATCTAAGCAAAAAAAAATTAATGAATTTCATTAGCTGAAGAAAGAAAACCCTCCTCGTTGTGACTTTCGTATGTCGAATTGCTGTGGCCTGTTGTGAATCGTGGAGCAGCAAATCTTCTCAAGGAGCAAAGCACACAAGAGCTCTTGTCCAGTGCTTTCTGACTGCAGGGGCCGTTTCTAGCATCTGCTGTATTACAGCAGTGCCGCTTGCTGAAAGCTTATCTTAGGAAAGTTTGGAATTAGTGAGGTTATCTTGGGCACATCTCTGTGTGTTACCTGTAAAGTTTGACATTTTTGCATCACATCTATTACTGCTGAATAACAGTGTGTGTACTTATCGCTAAATCTCTCCTGTTAAGTAGTTGTAGAGACTCTTGTTAATGTTTTTTTTTTCTCAGTCTGCTGAAGTTTCACTCATATTCTTTTACTGTTGTAAATACAGTATGTTGTCATCTCAATATTTAATTGCTACATAGATGCAAATCAGGATATACCATTAAACATGAGCTAAAAGTCTATGCTATCCAGGACCCTTACCAAGTGCATTAATAACATCATTTTCCCATTTTTATGAAGATATGAAATCACTTTTTTGCCCTGATATTGATGGCAGTATATGGAATGCGGAAAATGCAGCTTTTAACAGATGGATCATCTTATTATGTAGTATTGCTTGATAGAACAGCAGAAATGGAAATTACCGTTTATTACAGAAGCACGTTTACACCTTTTTTTTTTTTTTTTGGTTGATGTTAGCGTAACTACTGTTGGGGTCATTGTACAGTGGGAGTGGGGGAGGCTTTAAAAGGCATCAGGGCAGTTAAGTTTACTAGGAGGTTCCAAGTACATACTTTTTTTAGTTGTTAAACTAATAAAAAATACTATCAGTTAGGAAAAGTATGCTTCTGGTTTCATGTTCAGGCTGCACTTACGGATACCTAACTTTGTTTTGCAATAGTTTGGCTGATCACATTCATATTTTTTACAGACCTACATTTGTCTGTAGGTCAGTGACCAAATGAGACTCTGTAGCTCATGTGCAGCTGATGAACTGCAACTTGAAAATGATTCTTGGAAGCTCTTTAACAGATGCAGTAGTATTTTTTAGTTTTAGAAATATATGGATCTTTCTAGCTTTAGACCTTTTCAAATTCATTGCAAAAAGTCTTAGTTTTAGTGTGTGTTCTTTTACATTGCCCAAGTGTGCATGCCTTTACGGTTCTTATTTTGAGTGGGTTTTTAGTAAATATGCTATAAGTCTAGTTTCAAAGATCTGTAGAAAGATTATTTTTTTTAGCATAAAGTAGAATTAAAAGAAACCTGCCACTTCTGCAGGGTTGAAAATAGCTTTTCCCTTTGCAGAAAAATTTGCTATGCTAAGTTAAAATTATGCAATAATAGTAATAGAGATATGTGTATTTTAAGCATTGATGACCACAGCTGTAAAAGAAATAATTTTCTGCTTGGCATTTTCAGTTCTAACATATTAATCTTTGTTTAGTAGCAAGTACTCATCTCCATCCTTGTCTTCTGAGCAGGTTGTAACTTCTTTTTTAGTTTGTTTGTTTTTGTCAATTTTGATATATAGGTGGGAGGGATGTGCGTGGGTTGTTTTAAAAAGTTATGTTTTTTTAGTTAGGGAACTAGAATCAATTATTTGAGAACAGTACCCACTGCAGCAGCTATTCTTGGGGACTTTGTGTTGGTGATAAAATTCTGTTTTAAATAATTCAAATATAACTGAAGTCGTTTGCTTAGCATCTTGCTTTGTGAGTCAGCAGACACTGGGGATGTTAAGCTTCTATTATTTCCAAAATTAATACGAAGTGTCTTGAAGCAGAAGTAGTCTGGGTCTTTGACACTGATATGGAAGACATGCTTTAATAACAAAATACCAATTAATAATGTTTCCAAGTTTCATTTTGTAGTTTTACGGTTCAGTGCTGTTTCTGTGTGGTAATAAAGTGAGATTTTACAGCTTGAATTGAGCAATATTAATAGTCTCCTTCATGAGTACAGCTGATAAGCTAAATAAGGTGATTAAAAATGATCATATTCATACTGATCTACTAAAGATACAGCCTTTTGTTACTTATATGTATGAATATTATAAGTTATGTATTCCAATCTCGATAAGCTGTTTAAGTGTCCTTACTGGAAAAAATGCAAAAAATGTTCCTGTGGGAAAGCATTTTTTGGAATTAGTTCTTCTAAAGATGCCAGGTTTTGCTTTGTTTTGAGATACTCAAAATACCATTTAAAAAAAAAAAAAAAAGTAAGCTTGGACTTCTGGAGAGGCCATCCTGGTCCCAGCCCTTGCTCAAAGCAAGTTTAACTCCAAAGTTAGATCAGCTTGCTGAAGGCCTTGTCTAGTTGAGCTCTGAATATCTCCAAGGTGGTCTGCTCCAGCGCTTAGCCACTCTTTGGGAAAATTTCAGCCTGTGTCTCTCGCACTTTACAGCTTCACACCTCTCAGAATTGGCTTTGTCTCCTGAAACCACCTTCAGGTAGTGGGGGAGGGGAATGAGTAGGAACTCTTCTTCAGGCTGAACAAAGTTGATGAGCTAAACGACGCACTCAGCTTCTCCTCCTACGACATGGGCTCCAGCCCCCAGAACATCTTAGTGGCTTGTCTTCGGTTTGTGGGTCTCCTCTCATAATGAGGACCCGCAAAACTGGACATGATATTTTTAGATGTGGCTTTGCATTGGGAGGAGGGGAACAATCATGTCTCTTGATTTGCTGGCTGCGGTCTTGCTAATTCAGTGTGTTGTTAGTCTTTAACACTGTAGAGGCACACTGGTTTGTGCTGAAATCGGTCTTCACCATGAAGCCACAGAGCTGCTTTTTGTCCAGCCACTTCCCAACCTCAACACTTGCAAGGGGTATGGGTCGGCTCTTATCTTTATGTTTAGTGATGTTCCTTTTGGGCAAGGATCTGCTATGGTGGTGCTTCTTACATAGTTCAGTTTTCACTAGCATGTCGTCTCCTGCACCCTCCCTCCCCAAAAGGGGAATGAAAATGAGTTCTGTTACATTTTTCTTGAGGAAAAGTTTTGCATCTCTTTTAAACTATAAAGTGGTTATGCTAATATAATTTTGACATGCTCATGCTAGCACAAGCTATGCTGATGTGTAGTGAAAAAACTAATGTACTACTTGATTATAGAATATGTGATATATGGAAAGTAAGTACTTAATATGAACCTGTTCTGTAACTAGAATGACTTTTTTGGTCTGTGGCTAGTTAAACTTCTGATTTTTCCAACTTATGAACTGGAGACTAACATGAAAGATGAAAGCTCTCTTCATTTTATGCAGAAGTGGTATTTTGAGTTAACTTTGCTGCAGATCCAAGAAACTTAAATCGTTCTGTTCCCCATGCACATCTTTCCTTGCTCAGTCTCTACAGTGGATGATCTTGCACTGTCCTTTGCTGTGTTGATCAAAGTGTCTGTCCCAGTACTGTGTCTCTCATCAAGTCTGATAACTGATGTCTGTAGAGAAGCCTGAGAGTGTGTCAGATATTCAGAGGTGATGTCTCAGAATGTCTCCCCAGCTTTTAACTATTGTTTTTTCAGCAATTTCCTCAGCTGGACATTTCCTTTCTATTAAATAGATTTTTGAAGAAATTATTCTGCATGGATCTGTGCAGTTGTTTTTTGAACCTATGTGAAATTTTAGCAGTCACAGAATAGTGAATAACAACTTTATATGCCGTATGAAGCATCCGTTCAGTGCATTTCCCACTTGCTAATTTAGAGACAGTGAATAACCAATCCCTTTTTATCTCTTTAATGTCACTTGCAACCATATAGATATGTTAAATCCCTTCTTCAGTCTTTTTTTGTGGTGAAGAAGCCTATTCTGTGTAGTTAATCTTCCAAAGAAAGGTGTTCTGTATGCTTGATCTTCTCTGTTACTGTCAAATAAAGTAGAGCAGACAGAAGACGGAGGATCCTGAACAGAGGGAGAGTTTAGGAAAGGAAGTGGTCTGATGAGCACAATGAGAAAGAGAAAAATGAAGGGAGATACCTTGCAGATATGTATCATCCAATCTCTGTCATTATAGAGGAAAGTACCAAATTACTGAGAAAACGTGACATGATGCAGATATGGTATTATTCAACCCTCTACCCCTCCCCCCCCCCCAAAAAGAAAAAGTTAATTAACAGCTTATTAAGGTAAATATAGTGCATGATAGATTACATGCAAGTTTCAAAATTGCAAGAGTGTGGCCTTTGGGTGGTGTCTCAGCCCCTCAGGTATTGGTGAGTTTGGGTGGAAGAGTGAGCATAAGAGTAGAAGTCATTTGCAGTTACAAGAGGTAGGGCTTGGCTTGCAAAGGCTTCTGTGAGACTTGGTGACTGGATGTGGGTGTGTTCCCATGTCATTAAACATGCAGAATAAGAAGGTTTATCTTTGCCATGCCATCTCTCTCTCAAGATGATATACCTGTTGTATTACTTGGCAGATGATGAGTGCCTTCAGTTACTACTTCCTAGCTGAGAGGTGGTTGTTTCAAGAGATGTCATATCTCAGCTGGTTCTTGCTTGCCTGCCTGCATCCATTGGAGTCCTGACTCCATCATACACTCTGAATTATATTTCTCTGTGCAATGCAGATGTGTATTTCATTCTGTACTGTTCAGCTTAATATTACTTTCTAAATGTTGTGAGACACACTGGATTTCACTGTTTCTTGATGGCAATATTGGGGCATAAACTTTAAGTAACTTGCATTAAAGAAAGTAAGTAGTCCAGTTTTGAGTCATAGCATTGTATGATTAGTTGATATCATTGATGAAATGAAAAGCAAGCTGAAAATAGGCTTTTGAGAGCTATGGAAATCTGAAAAGTGTGGTTGTCTTCAGGCTTGTGCCCTCCACTGTTAAAACTAAACTCATTACTGTAAACTTTCCCCTTTGGCTCCCACAACTGCCTGCTGCAGTGTCCTTGGTGCTCTCTTAATGCCTGTGTACTGCCATGCCTTCGTTTCCTTCTCGTGGTTTGTCCTACCCCAGAATGCATTTGGCTTCCTCTCACGTCCCTCTCTGTTTGGCAAGCACCAGCATGTGTTATGGCTGGTTTGGAGCTATGCGAGTGCTTCAATTGACCAGTTGATTGCTGCTGCTCAAAATGGATGAGAGCCAAGTTCTGTTTCCCTTTTCCACAATGCAACTGCTAATTTGTATGTCTTGCTTCTACCCGGCAGCCGATTTCTGTGAAACTTAGGGGAACTCAGCATCTTTGAGACCTCTGTTTCTCTGTCAAATTTGGCTGAAATTGGCCTGCGTGATCAGAATTCATTGGTGTGACAGGGCTGCTGGACAGACTGCATAATATATAATCATTGTTTCCTAAGGGTAATTGAATTCAACAGCGTTTTAAAAACTTTTGGATTTGTTTGCTAGAACAAAAATGAAGAAACTAGGCTTCATGTGAAATGGTTTATCTATTTAATCTGTGAAGTGTTTGCTTTTTCCAAGTATTGAATACGAAAGGAGGGAGGAGAAATTTGGCAAAAGCGCCTGTCTCTTCCTTACCCTCAGTTTAGCAGCTAGAGTGTTTCAGTATAGGTGAAATGGATACCAGCTCAGGCCCCAGGGATTTGAACAGTGTATTCTGCCTCCTGTGGGTGAGTGTTTTGGCTGTGAATCCATAATATACACTGTGGTGAAATAGTCGTTCTTCTTTGATGCCATTCCACGTTTTATAAATAATCAACTTTCCTTTAGAATTGCCTCAGCATCTTGAGCAAATTACCCCTTAGGCTTAGTGAGTCAGTCTGTTTTGTTTTTTCCTTTGTCTCTGTGTATTTTAACATTTGGAGCAACTTCAACAGAAGGAATCGACAAAGGCTCAGATATCTAGCACTGAAACTGTGGAGAGATGCTAATGTTCATGCAGTGCTATGATTTGAATTCTAATTTTTGTGCACAGTGTTATTCGTTGTACAATTATCCACTGCAGTTATTCTTTGCTAGGAAAATACGCAGCTGTGGTGAAGTGTTTTTAATCCCTTCATGTTTTTAGAAGGAGAAACTAAGGTTGTCATTCAAGACAGGTTGGAAGTGACCATTTTGTGAAAGACTTATGGGGTAAATAAAATTTCACCTGGTGCAGAAAGGATTTTACCAGAATTTGTCCATAAGATGGCTGAGAGAGATCTTATTCTCGTATGATTTAGTTTATAGGGCTTACACAGTTATTGGCAGATAATTATCCTGCAAAGCATAAGAGAATAATTTTTTGAAGGAGATTCTCTTCATAGAAGTTTCAGTGCATCTTATCTTGATTTGAGGCAATGGCTTCGAAATAAGGAAGGTGATGGACCTAAGTACTGCTTTGCAAATTTTACTTTTTCCCTCCTCTGTGATGAGGCACCATGACTTGTCCTAACTCTAAGATAGTCATGTTCTCTTTTCCCTGGGAATCAGAAAGCAGAGTTGTTAATTTAACTTCTCTATTTATCCTGATGCGTTAGTTTTGCTCTCTGCCGCCTCCTCCCTTACCTGACAGAGACCAAGAACAGGTGTGTACTAAGGTGTTTAGCTTTTAATACTTCAGATGGAAGTAGACTGGAATTCAACTGTCTGTGAAACTTGTAAAGAAAACAGAACCAGAAGTAGCTGGGTGGGGTGAGGGGTATTAATGAAGGATGACAGAATTGCAGGTAATTTTAAGTTCCAGTTAATCTGTAATACACTGAGAAGATAACAAGAACATGGGTCTCCTGTTACTGTGTTTCCACATTTACTAACATACTAACTCCAGCAAATAACTCTAAAGCAAGAAGAGAAAAAACAAAAAGAGGAGAAAAGGAGAGAAAAACATTTTAAAAAAGCAGCAAGTTATCTGACAAAATGGCTGTCATACTAGTTACCTGTTTACGACAATAAAGACAGACTTCATGTTGCTCCATTCTTGCTGGATATCAAATACTGCTGAAAGAACATCAGACTGCAGAAAACAGAGTGGTCTCAGTTGAAGTGATATTAAAAAAAAAAAAGCAGAGACAAGTTTACTTACTTTGTAATTTTTTTCTAGCTTTGTTCTTCATCCTTATATTTCACTTCTGCCATCCTTTTTTTGTCTGGGTTCTTTGCATTTCTTTGTATCGAAGCTTGCAGTTTTCAGTCATGTTAAGTGGTTTAAAGAGATTTTTTTTGGTCAAGGGAAAGTTGCAATATGTAAATGCTGCTGATGGCTGGAGCTGAACACCTCAAGTCTTAGTCTCTGCAAAATACCCCTTTACACCCCATGGCTTGCTCACAAATTATACCATCTCACCTCACTAGTAAACAGGTGGAGCTGTGAATACACTTGTACTTTAATATTATAAATGTTTTGGTGGTGTATTGTCATATTGTCTCTAGAAGACGGAGTTGGAGTTCAGTTGATTCAGACCCATTAATTTTCAGACTTATGAACAGAACGCATCAGTTTTAATTCATATCAAGAATACTTTATGATGTGCATGTTACTATACAGTTCATCATAAGGTGAGACTTCACACTGAAGTTTGTGACTGCAGTTGTTAGCATGGAGATCAGGAATTGTATCGATCCATCTGTAAAACTTCAGAGGAGATACAGCTGTATGATTACACGTGAACTTAGGCAAAACAGATAGTAAAGGCTTTGTACTGGTTGTGGAAGAATGAAATGATGCCTGGTTCAGGAAAGACACTGTGAGTAAAAAGGGAGTTCTTTGATCAAATTTGTATGGACAAAGCAATGTTATGAGATCAGCACTGTGAGTCATATGGCTATTTGAACAGTCTTCCTGAAAGCCAAATTTTTTATTGTCAAACCATTTAACTTCTCTTAACTTCTCAGTAGTAAATAGTGTAAGTGCAGGCAGTGACTCTTGATCTTTCAAAGAGTTATCACTAATGTCAGAGAAATGGGGACAGTCATGTTCGTGGAGAGGGATGTGAAAATGGTCTCATGAGAACTTTTATTTTATTTTTGAGCAGACATTGGCTAGATCCTTAAATCTCTAAAGACAAAATAAATAGTTTGCCATAAAGGGTAAGCATAGTCTGAGTATACAGGAAGACAGAAGCCTTTATTGAGTTGTTTAGGTAGGCATTTACAGCTTATCAGTGGAATATTGAGAGGGGAAGAGGGAAATGCCTTCTATTTAATCTCTTAGTTGATTATGTAAAAGATATGTTCCTGAGTTCAGCGTCAATTAAAGAGCTCTGGTGTATCAAAAATATTTCTGAACCTTTAAGGTCATGAGGAAATTTTGTAGTGTGTATATCTGACATCATGACATAAATAAAATACATGTTGTCTGCAAGGTCCTGCACCTTGGTTGGGGCAACTCCCAGTGTCAATGCAGGCTGGGGGAAGAAAGGATCGAGAGCAGTGCTATGGAGAAGGACTTTGGGGTACCAGTAGATGAAAATCGGGACATGAGCCAGCAATGTGTGCTTGCAGCCCAGAAAGCCAACTGTATCCTGGGCTGCATCAAGAGAAGCGTGGCCAGCAGGTCAAGGGAGGTGATTCTGCCCCTCTGCGCTGGTGAGACCCCACCTGGAGTACTGCATCCAGCTCTGGAACCCTCAGCACAAGAAAGACCTGGACCTGTTGGAATGGGTCCAGAGGAGGGCCACAAAAATGATCTGAGGGCTGGAGCACCTCTCCTATGAGGACAGGCTGAGAGAGTTGGGGTTGTTCAGCCTGGAGAAAAGAAGGCTGCAGTGAGACCGTATTGTGACCTCTCAATACTTAAAGGGGGCTTATAAGAAAGATAGGGACAAAGTTTTTAGTAGGGCCTGTTGTGATAAGACAAGGGGCAATGTTTTTAAACTAGAAGAGGGTAGATTTAGACTAGATCTAAGGCAGAAATCTTTTACGATGAGGGTGATGAAACACTGGAATGGTAGATGTCCCATCCCTGCAAACATTCGAGGTCAGGTTTGACTGGGCTCCGAGAAACCTGATGTAGTTGATGTCCCTGCTCATTGCAGGGGATTTGGACTAGATGACCTTTAAAGGTCCCTTCCAACCCAAACCGTTCTATGATTCTAAAATAAGAGTGACTGGGTATTATGGTGTTGCCTATGCTTGAAGTTGTATATGTAAATACACATAAAAAGACTGTTTATGAAACCTCAGTTTGACCTTTCATGTTTGTATTTCCTCTTTCTTCTGGTATTGTCCTTGAAATCTTAGTGTGTCTTTAATATAATTTTTGTTTAGTAATACATAGGTTTTGAAAGCAACCTGTAGATTTTCAGTGAATCTCATCAGTTACTGAGAGCTTTATTTTTCTGTTCCTGATTTTTTTTTTTAATCTACCTGTTAAAGTACAGTTACAAAATCAACTTGAGAAAACTGAGAGGCAGTGCAAGATGGAAGATTTTTTTTTTTATGGTGTTCATAGGATGAAGCAGAGTTTGTAGGATTTTGCGTTATTGCTGCTATTAACTGGCTGCATACTGCTTGTGGCAAATTCGAGTTACACAAAGTAGAAATTTAGGTTGATGTCTCTTCAGTGAAAAAATAATAGCAATTTTTTCTGAAAACAGACACCTGCATTAACAGGCATTCAGAGGTATTACAGTTATGTGCATTATTCTCTTGCCATGGGTTTCTTTAATGTTGAGGCAGTCATTTACTTTGTGATGGTAAAATATTGTAGACTGAACTGTTACAAGCAGTTTATGACTATAGCTGTGCTGTTAGCTGTGACAGTTGCAGTGCTGTGTGTGTGCTTGGAGGTGCTGATTTCTAAAAGGGACACACCTTCAGCCATAGAATCATAGAATGTTTTGGGCTGGAAGGGACCCCTAGAGGTCATCTAGTCCAACCCCCCTGCAGGAGCAGGGACACCGCTAACCAGACCACGTTGCTCAGAGCCCCGTCCAACCTGGCCTTGAATGCTTCCAGGGATGGGGCCTCCACTATATCCCTGGGCAACCTGTTCCGGTGTTTCACCACCCTCATTGTAAAAAATTTCTTCCTTATATCTAGTCTAAACCTACCCTGCTTCAGTTTAAAATCATTACCCCTTGTCCTGACACAGCTGTCCCTATAAAAAGATTTTCCCCATCTTTCCTATAGGCCCCCTTTAGGTATTGAAAGGCCGCGATCAGGTCTCCCTGCAGCCTTCTCTTCTCCAGGCTGAACATCCCCAACTCCCTCAGCCTGTCCTCATAGTAGAGGTGCTCCAGCCCTCGGATCATTTTTGTGGCCCTCCTCTGGACCAGCTCCAGCAGCCTTCTGGGCTGCCAGCACACATTGCCTGCTCATGCCCAGCTTTTCATCCACCAGCACCCCCAAGTCCTGCTCGGCAGGGCTGCTCTCAATCCTTTCTTCCCCCAGCCTGTACTGATACTGGGGGTTACCCCGACCCAGGTGCAGGACCTTGCACTTGGCTTTGTTGAACCTTATGAGATTCACACAGGCCCACCTCTCCAGCCTGTTCAGGTCTCTCTGGATGACATCCCGTCCTTCTGGTGTGTCAACCGCACCACTCAGTTTGGTGTCATCCGCAAACTTGCTGAGGGTGCACTCGATCTCGCTGTCTAAGTCATTGATGAAAACATTAAACAGCACTGGTCCCAGTACGGACCCCTGAGGGACACCACTCGTCACCATCCCAACTTACACTGTCCCTTCTGCAGCTTCTGGAATCTATTGCAGCAGTCATTGGTGCTGTAGGCGTAAAAGTAACGTAGTGTTTGAAGTAGCAGTTTCCTTGAACTCATCTGGATCGATCTATATAATTTTTGTGAGCCATCAAGTTCAGTCACCAGTGGAGGACGGTAAAATGATTCGTTAACTTCTTGGGCAAGTCCTCTGCAAGACTGTGTAGTAGCTGTTTCTATCTCCCTATGAGAGAAAAAAGTAGGAAGCACAAGTGTAGAAGGACTTTTTCTTTGATATTCAGGAAAACTAGGGGATTTCTTGGGCTTCTCGGAAGATTTTGGTTATGTTTATACAGATTTTTAATTGTTTTTTCTGAGGAGAGAACTTTCTTTTCTCTAGTGCTACAATTCTGCCTATTTTGTAGAGGCTTTATGTTGTTTTCTGACATACTGAAAGGCTATCTTGCAGTTGCATTCAAATACTGGGTAAATCTTAGCCTGTGCTTTGGACAGTATAGCTCTTCTCTTGATGCCTGTTGTCAAGAAAGTGTAATCTAGGATTTACGCTCCAACAGTAGACACAAGTTTAATTCTCTGTCCAAATTTAGTTGTCTAAAATTTAGATGCCTGTGTTGAGCTAGTTACTCTTAAGTCTCCATTAAATTTACAGAAATAATTACCTCCAGAAAGCCATTCATCTCTTTCTAAGCTAGGTGTCCAAGATAAGAAAGATAAATTGCTGTGGGGATTACAAATGGAGCAGAGTGTGACTCGTTCAGATTCAAATACCCAGCTTACCCTCTGCAGTGAGGGTCACTGAATCTCATCAGAACTGTTCAGGTGGCACTAGTTCAGTCGCAGATTGCTTTCTTCCTGTTTCTAACTGTAGATACATATATATATATATAAAAAAAAGTTTAAGTTGGCCCTTGCTGTGTGCCTTTGAGGCTCTGGAGGTTTGGAAGAGTTACTGCTGTTTGCTTCACCTTTTGGTTCTGGAGGCCCAGTTCAGAGGGTCAGTGGTAGTTCATAAAACCTTCCTTTTCACCTGAGCCATTTTTAAAGGAGTATTTGTTTTCTGGGTTGTTTAGCCATAGTTAAGATAGATGTATAATACAGTCCAGTGATTTTTATTTTTCTTTTTTTACCATGGTGGCCAAAATTAATTGGTTTTGCTTTTTAATTATGTTTTTAATTATAACAACAGATGTAATAAATCACTGTATGCAGAATAAATGTGTTTTTTCTTGTGCCTTTTCCTTGGAGGATGTGGAGAAAGATAACAGAGGAAGGAGGGTGTTTTTGCAAGTCTGATCTTTGCAGTATTTCTGAACATGAGGTAATATAACCATGTTGCTTCTAATGTTTAGTTGCTGATTTTTAAAAGGGCTCCAAATTTGCTCATCAAAATACCTGCTTTTTGTCTCTGGATGCTTCCTACCTCAAATCCAGTTTTCCCTTCAGTGCTTTTGTGAGGCAGAGAAATGCTGTTATCGCTCTTTCATGGATGGCAGCTGTGGCAGAGGCTTTGCTGTTTCATTGTAAGCGAAGAGGGAAGCGTGCCCGTGTGAGCCAAGTGCCGAGTCCTGTAGGGGTGAGGGCTTGGTTGCCTTACCTGAACAGGCAGGTGTCTCGTGTTGAGCCTAAGAGCTGGCGGGTACCACACGCAACTTAACAGGAGTCCGGTGCGCATCTGCGCTGGAAGCTGATGGTGTCTCAGGTAGTACTACTGGGTACCTTAGCAGAAAGCTCTTTAAATTGACCACATGGGGATTTCAAGATCCCCGTTACTGGAATGCCTTACTTCTCAGCATATTCTTGTAGCATTTGAATGCTCCAGTTCCCTGGGGAAAGTAAAATCTTCAGTCTGAATTGAAAATTTTTGCATGATTTCTTCATTAGTTGGTAAATTAATTTATTTTTAAAGCAGACAGAAAACTTCTGAAACTAAAGCTATTTATAGAAAGAAAACATAATTTTTTTTTTTACAAACATAGGCTTTTCTCATTTGTAAAAACTATGCACTACTCTTACAATTCTTGTGTGCTGAATTTTCTGCAGCTCAGTATGCTGTGAGTTGTCATGAGTGACGTTACACTGTTAATATAGTAGCAGATATGTAGGAACATTTAACTGTAGGTTAAGTAAATACTTGAGTTAGTGTATTACAGTTCATTTTCACTGCTTACATTTTGATATTTTTTGTTTGCCTCCTGTAGTTATAGAAGATGTTATAAGACAAAACTAGATGTGAAAGTCTCAGTTCTAATTAAGCAGGCATAATTGTACTGGTAAACCTTCTGGATACGTTTACACTGTCAAAGTTTGTAGAGGAAGGGTATGCTGTGGTCGTCACTACCTCAGAAAATGCTACACCCTTAAATTCGTAAATTCTGAGGAAATATAAATTCTGGTGAAATATAAAGCAGCAATTCCAAAACTTAGGGTTATTAACCTGAACTGGGGTTGTGACAGGTGGAAGCAGGGTCACAGCAATGAGCAAAAATCTGTTTTTGTCAATTCCGTAATAGTTTTCAAGCAATGCTCTGAATGATGTCAGCTGTAATCGTATAAAAATGAATTGGATGTCATATTGAGCACTGGCTATGAAGCTGAAAGTTACAGTTAGTAGTATTAAAATATCAGAGAAGCATTAGAGTCTGAGAAATGTAGTTGTTCAGGGCTTTTGAAAGCTGTTCTGGTGCTGGGATGCCCATTTGCATCTCTTCCCCGTATCTTAGGATATTTCCAGAGGAACTTGGGTGAAGATAACAGTTGACTTTAATTTGATTTCCAAGGAAGTTTTGTTTTCTTGCTAAGAAATCTAAGGTTTTACAGTCTCTGCATTTGTCGCATCAAGTTCATTGTTTACAGTACATCCCTTCCTAAAGAGGGGACTGTCATTGAAAACTCTTCTTTCTGGCTGTCAACACTAGTAAGGGTCTTTTGCTACCTAGTAATTTCTCCTGGGTTTGGATTCATACCAGTGTAAGTTCTAAGCAGAAAGAAGCTCTTTTTTTCTTCTTCCTGTATTTTTAGTTTTTAAATGCTCTGTAACTTTGTATTTTGTTGTCATCCATATATATATATGTGTGTAAAAACATGCTACAATGTGTGTATCCCTGTCAAATGGACTCTTTGAAAGTGTGGTGGTTTGTGTGGTGTTGGGTGGTTTTTTTTTGTTTAATCTACAGTAGTGGTGTTACTGTAGCGGATGAGACAAGGATAAAGGAAACAAGGTTTGTAGGAAGAAGTAATGAATTTGGAAAAAGTGAACAACCTTTTGGGCTCAGAATCCTTTCAGTTTTTAACAATGAGCAAAATACAAGGTAAACACAGATCAACGTAGATACAGTTTTTCTGGATGAGAAGCTAAACTTTTATACTTAAGATCTCTTGAGGGGGGGGAAAAAGGGAATTTAGCACCCAGTAGACAGAGGGAGGAAAAGGTGGCAGCAGGGGCACTCTTCCCTTGAAGATCGTGCCTGAGACTTGGGTTATTTGATTTATGAAAAGGGTTTTTCTTGGTGTCTGGGAGTCTTGCTTATTGATTGTTTGAATACCTTCTATGGTGCAGTAGCTTAGTTTTTTGTCTGGGAAGTTTTTCTCTAGATGTTGAGCCTCTCAAATGTGAGTACTCCTGTGCTTTAGTGTGTCTTGGCTTTAGGAATCTGATAAAACTCCATGAATGCTGCATCTATGTGTAAAATTGGGAGACTGTGTTCTGAAATGTTTTGCCATGTTATGATCTTATCTTGTACTTAGCAGAAGGAGATAAACATCAGTATATAGGTGCATATCCCCAGCAACGCAAAGCTGTTGCAGTATGCTGAAAATTAACTTGCTTTTAGTTTATTCCCTTCCTGTTATAGTAGGCAGAGAATAGGAATAGCCCTTTGCTCTAACACAGCTTGGGCTATCAAGTGAAGATTTTTCTTTATGGGCTGTAAGAGGGCAGGTATAACCAGCTTATTTCATACATCTTGATAAAAAGCTTGGCAAATGTACTTTAAGAAGGTGGTGAAGCCTCTGTGCTTCCAGTAAAAACCAGTCATGTCCTGGGAGTTTGTAGGACCGGGATTGGGGAAATGTGCTGAATTGCCTAACAAGCTTACAAACATGGATTTTGCAAGCTAAGATATTTTATAGCACAAATATACTGCTTTGTTAAGTGAAGGAAGGGAATGGATTTACTTCTTGTAGCAAAAAGTGGTTGTAGCTGCTTGAACTACCTGCAAGCTGCTCTTTTGATGGCAAAGCATGCCCCATCTCCATAGAAAGGATTGGATCTGCCACTGAGAGGTTCCAGATAATCTTTGCCCTGAATTTCACTACTACAGATAGGCACAGTTTCCTTTTCTTTTTTTTTTTTTTTTTCTTTCTCCCTTAGGAAAGATAAATTCATTCTTCTCTATTGTACTGGTGCAGCCACCTGAATTCGTCATAGCAAAAAATTTTGCTGTAACATGCTGCCAGCAACTACTTGGCTGCCATCCCACAACAAGAATAGCCCTCATCCAAGTTCTGATGCCAAATCATGTGTATGTTAACCTTTGTAACCCATCTCAAATCAGCGCACGCTGTCTCTGGGGAACAAATCTGGCCTATTTATAGGAATAGTCTGCCTGTACTAGATAGCTTGCATGCAAACTGTGCAATTAATGCCTTTAGCAGTTGTTGCTGAGAAGGTTCCCCACTGTGAGGCAATGTCTGTGAGAAACTACCCTTGTAGAAAGCAAATCCTCTTTTCACCTGAAGATTCCACATGACTGAGTCATTGAATATGGACGTGCTGGTAAGGTGTCTGTCGCTGAAATAGTGTCATGTGCAGGAACAAGTTACAGTTCATGTCTGTTTGCTTTCATCTAATATATGACATGAGTAGCAACTAGCAACATTTAAGTGAAAGATGTTGTGACCTATGATCCAGGATCTCATGCAAGGACCGTAAACACTGCAAGGCATACTGTAAGCTGACATCAGTTAAATTTCAGATGCTGTAGTTGAATGCTAGCACTTAACATAGTGTAATGGTCCAACCAGTAGCAATTAGCACAGAGGGAAAGTTTAAATGACCAGGTGTTCTCCCAAATCTGAACAGTAGGAAAAATCTTCTGAGAGAAAACTTAGTAAATGTTTTGAGTATGGTTTGTTTTTTTTTTTTTCTCCCCCCCCTTTCTCTAATCTTGCTTTAATTAGGAGTAAGAAATAAGCTTTTCTTTCCGGAAGGTAATCTTTATCTCCCCCTGTAATAAAGGAAGTATCACAAGGAACAGGTGAAGGTAGGGTTCTTGTTGTATGAAGTACTCCTCCTTTCTCATTTTACATCTTTGAGCTAGTCATCTGGATTATCTCCATCCAGGATTAGGTTAAAATTGTTGGCCTATAGTTGGTAACAAGATTACCTCAAAAATGCCTGCTTTTTGCTGTATGTAAAATTGAATGATTCACACTTCACACTTTTGTAAAAGTGGCAGTAGAAAAACACTGGTAGAAAAGATTCATGGGCTTTAGCCACTGTTACTGCTCCTTTAGGGTGTTGGTTTTTTTTTTTTTTTCCCCCTGTAAAAATGAGAAACTTAAAACATTCAGGCTAACATTGTGTTCTGTAAACAGTTTAATAATTTTTCAGTGTTTTTATAAACAAACATAATAGGCTGACAAGCAACCACAAACAAATTTAAGAAGCAAGGCATGTCAAGTTTTGACAAAGAAAAAGCAGTACTGTCTTGTATCTGTAATGAAGCTTTTGGGGTTTTTTTTAGGTACTTAAGAGCAAATGTAGTTTATATACAGCAGACACAGTTGCGTGTAAGATGGGGGATTACTTGCGATATGAGACAATATCTAACCTGAAGGGTTGCAAGCACTTAAGCAGCAAGTCTTTAGAATTTAAAATGAACTTTGAAAAGGGTGTGGAATGGAAAGGAAACAAAGGCAATGTATTTCAATATGTTTAATGTAGATTATTTTGTGGGTGTAGGTAGGATTAGTCACCTGCATATCATAGGGTTCATAAGAAGCAGTTCTGTAGAAAAATATTTTGAGGGTTTTTTCTATTTTGTGATACACCATACAGAGTATGATGTAGTATCATGCTGTTGAATAGCATGAATATAGAAAGCAACTGTTCTGGTTGTTTATTAAGTATGGTGTTTGTGAGATACCTGAAAATGTTCTTTCACTTTGGTCAGTGCTGTACGGTATTAGCTGGAGTTAGTGTCCAGTCTGGGTGCAACACTTTGAGAAATGTGGGTGGATGTGGAGAAGGGAAGAGATAAAAATAAGTCTAAGTAGAGAACTAGAAAACAACATGACCTTTTAGGGAAAGGCTAAAAGAGTTGGGGTAGTTTAGTTTAAAAAGAAGCCTAGGAAATGCAAGTCTTCAAATATTTAAAAACTATGCTCTCCTCTCATAGCTGTCTATAATACTTGAAGGGCACTAATGATTAAGGTGTGGTCAAAGAACATGTACCTGTGTTCTATACCTACTTCTTCACCTACCTCTTCAAAGTGTTTTTAGGTAAATTTATTTTGCTTGTAGGATTAATGTGTGACCGATACTGAAAATAAAAAGTGTTGAGTAGATAAATTACTATATGATTTATAGGCTAGCACATAAATCCTATATATGTGAGTGTAATAATACTGCAGTACCATGAAGAATGGTGTAATTTCAAGGAAATGTATTTGTATTGTGGATCTCTTCTTTGAGAATATTCTGAACTGCCTATTTGAAAGCTGTCTTGTCATATCTCGGTCATAAAGCCCTATTATCTTACATGCCTTTTTGCATATTATTACATGAGATCACCTTTTTTTTTTTCTGTAGTCCTTCAGTTTGAGAGTAAGAACTGTTTAGATCCGTGGGGAGGAGGAAGATAGGGAAGGGAAAGAAATGGGAATGACCCCTTCCTCCATTAAAAGTGCTATGTATGCTTATCTTACGGCTTCAGTTATTTTAGATAAATGAGGAAACACATCATCCTCGTGGGTTAATTAAAAGTATCGACAAATAATGGCTGTACTTTTTTTTTTTATTATAATGTCACTATCTGAAGACAAAATGAACAAAAAAAAGAGAAAGGAGAGCACTTACAGATATCCTTGCCTTTGTAACTGTCATTGGTAAGGTGAAATCTCAAAACATATAATAAGGTTTTGCGGAAGTTTTTATCAGTGTTGTTGATAAATTCAGTCACTTTCCCAGAATTAGCTTTGAGGTTCAGAAGACTGAAATAAAAACGTTGATTTTGGTCATTAGGAAGTATTTCTAAAAACAATTAATGGACTTCAGCAATAACAAATACTTTCATGATTATTTTATGAGGAAAAAAAATTGGTGATTAACTCATGTTTGCATTTATGTTGGAGCTGTTTTTCCTTTGTATGAATTTTGGTATGGTTAATGGCATTTACTTTTTGCTGCCATGCTTTGTGTTTCAAGTTTCTAAATGTTTCCTTTTGTTTTGGCAGAGAACTAGTTGTTGTCTGATGGTAGACTTGGCTTTTCTATCCAGTGGAATGCCAGAAGCATCACAGCCTCACTTTGTACCTTGCAATAATAATTTAGCATAAACACTATAATTGCTGTATTTACCTTCATTTTATAAGTTGGAAAAATATAGCTATAAATTACAGGAATTCAGAAGGCAGTAACATCAGTTTGAGTGCAGGAGGAAAAGAGAAACAGGACTAAATTGATTAAAAAATGAACTAAACAAGGTGGTTCTGAAACTGTATATTGACAAACACATGCTTATGAAGATGCAACCCAAAATTTGGCAGCAAGATAATAACTTAAAATTCATGCCATTTCACGCCCAATCAAGTCTTTTTTTTTTTTAATGTAATTTTTATGTCATCAGGTTACTGCTGGTAATACTTCATTACTCTATAGCCTTACTATCATCTTTCTCTGCATCCTAATTATAATCCTACCTTTCTTTTGTGCCTGTCTTGAATAAGAGAATGGTTTCTGTGGATGAAGGGTTTGTGTCTGGTCAAGTTTTTCAGTGCTGATGTCCAATTAGAGCCATCAAAGATGGTGATTTTAGGGGTGCTCTGTGTTACCAAACAACAGACTTCTATCATGTGGTCAACTAAGTGGTGGTGGGATCTTAACTTTGGATGACAGATGATGTTGGGAGACAGGAATGAATTGCTATGTTCCCGGCAGGTACTGAGCAAAGTGACTTCAAAAAAATCCAGCCAAATAAATTCTTTAAATATCAATTGCAAAATTACATTCAGATTCTTAAAAGTTGTTATATAATGCCTAGAACTTGTAGTTGTGACTGATTTGGGGAGGAAAAAAACCAAATCAATATCAGTAACACAAAGACTCAAGTGCCTACGTGTGATAGTTTCTTACAGATCGGTTTTAGTATTGGAGGCATTATTGATTCCCAACTCCTTCCCAAGTCCTTAGTTGACGAAAATATGTACTAAGTTCCTGTACAGTGAATTACCACTTTGTTAGTTGTGTTGTATACACTCAGAGCTGGTCTTGGTTAATTCTTGTCTGGCTTTTTATAGAAAGCTTAGCTCTGTAATCTATCATGTAATCAGCTTGGTTACACAGAGGCCACATGCGTATCAACTGTTTACTGTATGTCTTATAAATGTTAGTAAATTAGGACGTTATGGTAACCATTCTTCTCTAATTTTTGAAGGCATATGCCTTGAACCTGTCTGAGGCAGCAGTACCAAGTAGAGCACTTAATGCTCTCAGAAAGATGGAAAACCTACTACATTGAAGTACTAGATGTATTCTGAACTGGGATTTGGTATCTTTATCTCTCTTTACCAGTATCACCAACTGACTTTAAATGTCTCTTGTGCTTAAATATAAAATGTCTATGTTAATTAAGTTATTTGCTAAAGGATTACCAAATCAATTTATAGAAGCTAAATAGCTTTTGCTTCAAGGTACGAAAGAAAACAAACAAAACCCTCACCTAAAGGGCTGACAGTAACATCTGTGAAATTGTGGCGTAATTCCAGTTAAATTTAAACCCATGTAAATAAAAGTAAATATATGTATGTATATAAAACTAACGTGGAAATATGAGTAAACTGCCTTAACTGAAGGCACCATAATTTTAGGTTATTTAAAACAAAGCCTGTATGTTTGCATATTAAAATGTAAAGTTCAGGTACAGATATAAATTGGATTGACTTCTTGAAATAACAGGAAACGGATACCTCTGATAGTCATCTTAATTCAGATTTTGCTCCAAGTAGGACCCTAGATCAGGTCAGCTGTAGCTTTGCCTAGTTGTGTCTTGATGTCCAAGGATGGAGGTTCTGCAGCCGCTCTGGGGAACCTGTTCCTGTGCTGCACTGCAGCCTGTGGTGGAAGTCTGCATTAAAAACTAAACAACTTGTAATTTTCAGCTTTTATAGCTGAAAGTTACGTATAGCAGCACTGTTGCTTAGTAATTCTGATTCAATTTGCATGGTTTTATAATGTCATGTCTTGTGTTGTTTCAAAAACAGGTCCTAGTATTCTTTGTGTGTTTTTGCGCTGCTGCTGAGCCATGAGTTAGTGTCCAGAAAATAACTACGTGACTGCATATTTTTTATAGATGATAACTAAGTTAGAGCTCAGTTCTGTGCATATTGTGTTACCATTGTTTTCTTCTCCATGTGCAGTACTTTGTGTTTATTAATATTGACATTCACCTGATGTCTTATCCTATGGTCACAGCAGGCAGTGAACTTTAGATTGTGGTGTCATCTAGAACTACGTATAATCATCGCCAATTGCCACCTTGCTATCTAGTCCTTTGTCTTAACAGTTGTGGTGTGCTGTGCAGTCGAGTTGTATGTATCCGCTGTTAACTAGTCCCCTAGAAGAGGGACCGCTGTATTCATACTCTTCCTTTCCCGTGTTTGAGTACGTGAGAAAGGATTCTTCTTTCTTCTTGTGCTTTAACAGTTCAGCTTCTTTAAGAACCTTTGGTGAGGGATCTTGCCAAAGCCTTTTCAAAAACAGTCTTTCCACCCCCTCCTCCCTGCCTCCTTTCCCCTCCACTCCTTCATCTTTCAGAGAAGTCTTAATTGCTGTGGGTGGGACATCTTCTATCTACCAGAAGTATCGTCCTCACCCAAAAGCTCACAGGGTTCTCATGAGCCTACAGATTCTAGTCTCTGTTACAGCTTATACGAGTTTGTTCATAAGGGTCTATGTAACTCCTAGGATTTTGTGTGATTGCTTATAAAAATACTGTGTGATGCTTTACTGTTTTCCATTCTTCTGGTACGGGTGTTGATTTAAAGCATGTCAGCAGTTTTGTACTTTGGCTCTTGTAGACCTCATGGGTGAATACTCGCTGGTGCCAGTGGGTTTTGCTGTCATTGCTGTATTTATTCTAAAACCTTCTATATTGTAGTATCAGGTTGAGAAATTAGTTTAGATACGTTTTTCAACAATAACTTTAGTTTGGAAACCTTCCAAATAGCTGTTGTAGAGATTTAGTTTAGAAATAAATTTAAAAAAAAAAAAAAAGGAAATTACATATTATAGTTTTTTCTTTCTTTATCCATCCTTTTGCATCTCAGTCATTTATCAGACTTGTCATCTGTCAGGTTTCTTGCTTTGAAAAGTCTTTATTATTAGCTTTTATCCAATTAATCCTCCAGAATATTTTTGGTCAGGCTTTCTTTTGACGACTTTTTGGTTGGTTTGGTGTATTTAATTCCCCTTTTTCTTTTGAAACATGTCCATTAATTTTTAAGTTTTAAATATAAAATTCACTACCCCTTTACCTTTTTGCCTAAGCCATCAGTAATAATGGACTTGGAATACAGTTCTCTGGGAAGTCACAAAGACATGAAACATGTTTTCATATCATGAAATAATAATTCCTTACAGTTTAAAAATTTTTTTTTGTAGTATCTTAAGTATCTAATTTTTCTGAGCTTTTTGCTATTTTCTTGAACTTGGTAGCAACTCATTCTCTCTATAAGATTCTGTATGTAACCATCTACAAGGTGAAGCGAGAGCTATATATATTTTTAATCTTCACAATAAAAAGATAGTGTGCAGCCACTGAAGCAGAATAGAGTTCTCAGTTTGACTCAGACACTCCTAGTCTTACGTACATGCTGGTGAAATAAGTGATTTCTCTGTCTCTATTTCGATGTGATTGGTAATTACCTCTGGGTTATGGAACTTGGTTGGTGTTCATGCAGGACTGAAAAAGGTCTGTCATGGGTGAGACGGACAGAAGTCCCTTCTAGACTGATGCTAAGCAGCTGGTGATTGCAATCTTTTATTTGGGGAAAATTCTATTGTCTTCCATCCTTTCAATCCACTTAATTCCCTACTTCCTAACAAGTGCTTCAGATTTTGACATCTTTAATACGAAGAATTTATACTTTGTTAGATAATTTTTGAATGTAAGCTACCTGTCAAAGTATTTATCAGTAACTTTTGCAATTGTTTTAAAGCTGAAAATAAAACGTCTCTTTACTTTTATTTATATAAGCCCTGAGGGTAGTTACCTTTGCAAATACTGACAGTGCTGTTAATGCAATTTAAAAGTATATCACAAATAATACCCTAAAAGTGCAGTGGTACAATTTATTAGAATGTACCACATGCAGATCTGACAACTTAATTTGTAGCTTTTATCCTGTCCTTCGGTGATTTTTTTACCCCATTTACAGATGCTGGTGAAAAGAGATGAGCATTACAGCATTCAGTGAAGGCCGTCTAATCTGAGCTTTTTGAAGGCGTAAGGAATTAAATTCAGCAGCTGCGCAGCCCTTTCAGGCAGTACCCTGCTTAGTAGTTTCTTATTTATTCAAGTGAGGCTTCTCCGCATGCATTTCTTCCTTTCCCAGTCGCTTGCTTGGAGAAAAACAGTGCATGTCCTGAAACCAGCCTCTCGTAGAACTGTGTGATGAGACATTCTCTAATTTCTAGGATTTCCGACTCTCATTCAGGGCTTTACAAGTGATTATTTTCTGTTCTTCTGTTGGGAACTGAGATTATAAAGGAAAGTCGATTCCAGTTTTTAGTTTTGCTTACATAATTTAGATAAAGCATTTTGTGAGTGAAGTATGTTACATTTGAGAAAGAGTCTGAGTTTTTTGATGCTTTTATTACTGGAGATGGTTAATATGGCTGTGAAGGTGTTATGAAGTTTTATGTTTGGTTCAACCAGAAAGTTTTTCTTAGTTTTTCTATTGTGAAATGTTTGTGAAAGATGTGCTGTCAGTCTAATAATACAGTTTTAAACCTTTTTGTGTTTTTTTTTTTTTTTTTTTTAAAATTGCATTCCCAGCAGTAGGAATTTTATAGAAGAAAACAGACTTGCAAAAAGCATATGCCATGCTACAGGAGGTACTACTATGAGCACCTCACTAATGCAAGTGTTAAAAATGTCTTAAAATATGTGTTCTCTGTGTAAGAACTTGATAAAGAGTATGCTGAAAACTTGCTTTTGATACTTAATTTTTGGAACAGAGTAATTTCAGGGAGGCTGGAGGGGAAAAAACACAATACATGCGCCAGTAATTAAAACCAGAAGAGTGGTGCGTGGGTCTGGGGAGGTGTGAGAGAGAATGATGGACTGTCAGGCTAACCTAATAATAGACTAATACTTATGTTTGCATGTCAAATGTGTTAAAGAATAATTCTAGAACTATCACTGGTTACTCAGGCTTTTGTATAAAAATAGTCGTTGCCTTTTGGAAATGGACGAGAAGCTGGGTTAGTAAAGGTGAGTAAAAAATCATGACATACAGACTTCGAAGCACGTCGAAGTATCACAGGGTGTGCTGGGGTCCTCTCTGCCTTCGGTGACCCCAGGCAGACGTGTCCTTACCACCAAGCCCTGTCTCAGGATCTACTGACCCCAGGTATAAGGCAGCTTTCTTCTTCTCTCCTGTATTATTGTAGGAGAGGGGAAAAATGCTGCTAGCTAAGGGAGAGGAGTTAGGTCCAGACCCTTCGCCTCCCTGCTCTTGGTAGGAGGGGAAGGGACTGGCTCAGCAGCAAGATCAGAGAGGCTGGGTGGGGAGCAGGAGGTTCCAGGAGCAACAGCACAGTGGGTGCTTCCATTGGGCCTCGCTCTCAGGTGACAGACTAGTATTGCTTATACAGTGAAGTAATTTTGGTAGTGTTTGGTATCACATATGTTTAGGACTGTAATGCTCCTAAATTATTGGTCTTTATCTCATTTCTGCTGGAAGATTCAGGTAGAAGTAACCTAGCAAGAAGCCAATGCATTGGTTTTGTTTAAAGCACTGCACTTTTTTTCCCCCTTGCCTTTTTTTTTTTCCCCTTGCCTTTTTTTTTTTCCCCTTGCCTTTTTTTTTTTCCCCTTCCCTTTTTTTTTTTTTTCCCCTTGCCTTTTTATTTTTCCCCTTGCCTTTCCCCCCCTCCCCTCGCCTCTGAGCATTTGCTTAGGGTCTTTCCTTAGGTCATGATTTCACTGACAAAATAGATTTTACTGCTAGACGATTAACTTGATAATTGCTTCCCCACATTTAAAAAAAACAGGGGGGAAGGGGCAGGAATAACAGACATTCTGCTATAACTATGCAATGTAAAAAAAACCAAAACTTTTTTGTTTGTTTTAAAAAAATACATTGGCTTTCTTAGTTGGTATTTTTATTGAAAGTCAGGTGTCATAGACATCTGAGAGAGGTTTAGGCCTTAAATTTTGTCAGCTAAATGTGTGAGAACTTGCGTTTGGGAATGCATATTTTATTAGTTCTTTTCTGGGGTTTCAGCTTGACCTGGGTTGGAGACTGCACTTAAGGAAGTGGTCTATTCCCAGGAGTGAAAAATTAGGTAGCTGGGATGCAAGTTTAACTGCTGGGGCAACTGAGGTGCCATAGTGGCTGTGCAGCAGTTTTAGGAATGTCAGTAATATTTTAAAGATAGGCTTAAGTACCTTGGTTTCCCTTCGTGTAAATGCTTACCTCATTGCAACCAGGATTTTGTAATTATGTGTGCTTTCTGGATGTTGCAAATAGTTTTTTGCTAGCATAATTCCACTTAAAACTTAATGAGTTTTTAATAGTGATATAATACAATGCGTTCTGTTATTTTAACTTTTTGGTTTTGCATCTTCAAGGAGTGAAGTAGGGAAACAGTTTAGATTCAGTTCCTGTAGAATGGTAGAACTAGGTAGAACTTGGGTTTTCTTTCATGGAAACATTCAAGATCAGATTGGATGGGGCTCTGAGCAACCTTATCTAGTTAGGGGTGTCCCGGCTCACTGCAGGGGGTTGTACTAGATGACCTCTAGGGGTCCCTTCCAACCCAAAACACTGTATGATTCTAAGGCAATTATAAAACTGGTTTGACTGTACTGGAAAGAATGGCTACAGATGGCTTACTGTCAAAATCCGAGACTGCATGAAGGCATCTTCTAGGTCAAGTTTTATTTGATACCGTCTCTAAACACCTGGATGATGAAGCATGAAGTACTAAGCTTAAATGCAAGATAAAGCTCCTTATGAATGTGAAGGTGTTGGAGTGCTCAGGGTCGGAGTTCAAACTGCTATTAACAAATTGGAGAAGCAATGGGAGATTAAAAATACACTTGGATAGCAATAATCATCAATGAAGGTATAAGATAGAGAGGAAAATACACCAGATGCACAAGAGAAA
Organism: Egretta garzetta; assembly: GCF_000687185.1. NCBI lineage: Eukaryota > Metazoa > Chordata > Aves > Pelecaniformes > Ardeidae > Egretta > Egretta garzetta. The sequence continues at coordinate 4,068,795 of NW_009259593.1, forward strand.
GAGCGAGATGTACAAGATATAGGAAGTAAGTCTTTAAATGTGATTGCAAGAAGGAAGGGTGCGGTCTTTTTTCCATAGATGTGCAGAAGACAAGAGACAACAGAAGGCAGTGTCACGAGGCTAGATGTTAGGAGAAACTTCACTGTTCTGGGTGTGAGAATATTAATAGTAAAGTTGCCAGGAATGTCACTGAATTTACATTTGTCATTCCGTACAGACATTTGCCTTGTGGATGAAGGAACAGTTGGCCCTAGTTTTGGCAGGGCTTTTGAATCTTTCTAAAATTTCTCTATTCTTTTTCACCGATTTTATTTTGTCTGGTAGTTTGTATAATACTTTTATATATGTAGTATATATAAAGTAGTATATATACTACTTTAAATAAAAAGCTCAGAAGTCAAAGGGAAAGAACAGTGTCCATTGCCTTCCCAGTATTGTTATGCAGGTATGAAGAAGCCTCTAAAATCTGATTTTCATATTTAGCATAATAATGTTTTAAATTTTTTTTTAACAGCTTTAATGATAGCCCCTCAGTAAAATTTGTAACATTGCAGTCTAATTCCTTTGTACAACTGAAATTCAGCAGAACATTTTGAAACCCTATTAAGAGAACTCCCAAGTTTTTACAAGAGCTAATATAGGAGGGAAGGGTATTCTGTTATGGAACAATACTGGCACCCAGTGGTTATCTCGTACCAGTGCGTTCTTTGAAGTTGCATTTTGCTTTACTGTTAAAATTGTTCTCTCTTCTTTTGTCGTGTTACCAAGTATAAGAAATTTGAAAACTCTGTGGGGTTTTTTTTTTTTTTCCCTTTAAAACCTTGTCTTTTGTATGGCATGATTGTATAAATCTGCTGTCAAAGCAGTGAAAGGAACATTCAGATTTCTGCATACACACATTGAAAATAGCGGTATAAAATTTACTGTAAGACTTCAACATTGTTTCATGTGGCTGGCACTGAATTACAGGAAGCACTGTTAGTGCAGCCTGTGTTTTCTGCTAATATCACAGTGATTCTGTGAAAAGCTGTGACTCTGATATATGCAAATTTTATAGAGCATGTTTATTAATACTAATTTCCCTTACTTGCTTCATTCCTTAAAGCTTCTCCTTAACAAAATGTTAATAGTAGAGATGATAGGAGAAAATGAGAGAGGATTTCTAGCAAAATGTAATACAGGGTAGAAAAAGGATTGAAGATTCGTGTTTTTGCATGAACTGTTAATTACAAATAGAGAAAAAAATGCTTTTCAAGAAAACTGCTTGTGAAAAAAATTACTAAAGTTGTTTACCTTATGGATTTAATTACAGAATAAAGCTCTTATTGTAAACCTTTTAAAGTGTGTGTGTACATGTCCATGTTTGTCTGCAGATCAAGTGTTCGATCCAGCAGTATAGAGCAGACAAGCAAAAATGCATCTTCCTTTGATACTGCTGATTTCTTCGGTGTTTCAGACATCGGTGGTAATAGTGTAGCAGTACAGAAATCTGTCTATTTAGGCCACGTCAGGTGTAATCTGTTCTTGATGAAGTGAAGCGGAAGATAAAATGAGATAAGTAGAGGCGCAGGTGAGATTGGTACCACAGAGTTATAGCCCTTAGCAATAGGAAATACTGAAAAGGAGAATGTGCACACCTATAATGTGCAAAAGTGGGTTATTAAATTGATATCATACTTGATATGAAGGAGCAGTGGGAAAACAGCTCTGCCTGTCACTGATGTAATATGTTTTTCTGTGTATTACAAAGGAAGAATTACTGAAATCTGTTTTTCATAGAAGCTTGTTGAGAACATTTTGACAGAAAAATTGCAGATTTGGATTTATATGTGAGTAGTGCGCATAGAAAATGCTTATTCTTTACTAATGGCTTTGTTTTAATGTTTCATTTGAAGGTAAGGTATGAATCTAGGTACTTTCTAGGAGATGTTCTTCTGACAAAAGCTGTTGCTAAGAGGATTGTACTGTTACATGTCTCAGATGAGCGGAGCTGGGGAGGGGAGGAGGAATGCGTGAGATCTCCCTCAGGTTTCAGCAAGCATAATGTAGAAGAATTGCAGTAGAAGCATTTATTTTCTTCTCTCTTCTAGACTCCTCTCTCAAGAGAATGCTCCACAAATAACCATCTCAACCGTTTGCGGCAGCTTTGTGCCCATTTGGTTGTAAACTGATTTTATTTCTTTTTTTTTTAATTTGTATTAATGTTCCAAGGCCACAAAATCCCTGTGTGACTCATGCAGCATTACTCTGTATAATTCCTTTGAAATCAATTGAATTGTCTGCATCACTTCAATTTATAACTTTTGAGACTGTTTTAAAACATGCAAGAAGTCTAGTGAGTACTTTTTTCCTTGGAAACCAAAGGTGCTTGCAATGTACGTTATTCTAGTTACTAGTCCTCACACAGGAAAGTTCAGTGTGGTTTTGTGTCTGTGTGGTTTTAAACTTCTTTTCATTTTGATTTTTTTTTTTTAGTTTCCTTGAAAATACAAACATCTCTTTAGGATGCTTAAAATTGTGGTGGATAAAGCCAAAAATTAAGCTGCCATTTGGAACATAGTTGCCTCCTTTTAAGTCTTTCAGGCTCATCTTCCAGGGCAGTAATATCCACCTTGTTTGTCAAGGAATTAAGTTGTCTCCTTGCTGTCAGTGTAAGATGTCAGTGGTCAGCTGCTGGCTAGCCTTTGACTTCTTGGAGAGCTTTGCGGAGGCTTGGCTGCTTCTCCCCCATCTATTTTACCTTGTACTTATTTGCTCCTTCACCTTAAGCAAGAGTGCAAAATTCTGAAATGTTTTTTTTACGGGAAGGACAAAGGGACATTTGTTGATTGTGGCAGCAACATTTATGTGCCTGGTTACCCTTATTCCCTGTGCCCCTTTGCCTTTTAAAGAACAGGTGGGGACAGCTTGAGAGGGGAGGTATGGAGAGCAAGAATTGATGGGAACGCTGCTTCTACAGCACTGCCAGGTACCTCGTGGGGATTGGGAGCCCATGAGCTGCTTCCAGCAGTGTGGGTGGTTTAGGATTGCTTCCTACCCCTTGGCAATAGGAAATGTGTTGGATTAATGCAGTAGGATCGCACTGTAGTTCACCTTTCATTATCTGAAGTTGTGATAGGTCATGATATTTTGCAAAACGGGCAGAATGGGTAATGTAGATGTTGTGAGGCACTGGAATGAATGTAATGGAGACCCAGAGCTGCAGGGCTGTTCTGTTTGACCCCAGAGGAGGTTTTTGCTCTCTGGTTTCATTCAAGGTTAGGTTTTTTTTTTCTTTCATCTAATACAGAGAACAAAAATATTGAGTGGCCTTGTGCTGTAAAGGTCCTACCTTCAGCATATCACATGCCTTTATTAAGAGCAGATAGAAGAGGGGCCTCTGTTTTCTTCAGAGCCTGGGAAAAAAAAATTCAGGTTTAATAATTCATATGTTGTGGGGGGAAGGACTATGCCAGCTGAAGAGTTAATTTTGCCTGTTGTAACTCCCTTTTGACACTTGAGAGATACAGATGTATGTATTCTGTATAAATACATTTATTTTTTAAAAAGTTCCCTAAAAATACCGTTGTTTTTTTATTTTTTTTAAATTCTTATTTTCCTTAAAAACTTGTGTGTCTGTAGGAGGAAGTATTCAAACCCCATGCACCAGTACAGGCTGGGGGATGACCTGCTAGATAGCAGCTCTGCTGAGAGGGACCTGGGAGTCCTGGTGGACAATAAGCTGACCATGAGCCAGCAATGTGCCCTTGTTGCCAAGAAGGCCAATGGTATCCTGGGGTGCATTAAGAGGAGTGTGGCCAGCAGGTCGAGGGAGGTTCTCCTCCCCCTCTACTCTGCCCTGGTGAGACCCCACCTGGAGTACTGTGTCCAGTTCTGGGCTCCCCAGTTCAAGAAAGACGAGGAACTCCTAGAAAGAGTCCAGAGGAGAGCTACCAGAATGATAAAGGGACTGGAGCATCTCCCCTACGAGGAAAGGCTGAGAGAGTTGGGCTTGTTCAGCCTGAAGAAGAGAAGACTGAGAGGGGATCTCATCAATGCATACAAATATCTTAAGGGCGGAAGTCAAGAGGACGGAAGCAGTCTGTTTGCAGTGGTGTCCAATGACAGGACTAGGGGCAATGGATGCAAACTGAAACACGAGAGGTTTCAGTTGAATATGAGGAAGAACTTCTTCACTCTGAGGGTGGCAGAGCACTGGAACAGGCTGCCCAGGGAGGTTGTGGAGTCTCCTTCTCTGGAGATATTCAAAGCCCGCCTGGATGAAGTCCTGTGTAGCATGCTCTAGGTGAGCCTGCTTTAGCAGGGGGGTTGGACTAGATGATCTCCTGAGGTCCCTTCCAACCCTTACGATTCTGTGATTCTGTGTGATTCTGTGATATTCAAAACTGAAACTCAGGTAGTTCTTATAGGAGACTATACAGAAAATGAGGAGAAAATAAAATAATTTATTTTAAATAAGGAATTTAAGGTTGTAAAGAAAATCTAAACATGTATTTGGAGTACTCGTTGCTGTATCAATTAATTAGTCTCTATAAGAGAGTTATTAGGGAAAAATGGAAAAGATTGACTTGATATACACTAGTTCTAAGTGTCTGTTAAAGGAGAAATCTGTGCTTTGGACAATTTGGGTGCATAGTGTTTCCTGGTTGCAGGTTGTTCCCCAACCAATTCCTGACCATTTCTGATGAAATCTGCACTTTTATGTCCTGTTGCACAGAAGCAACACCTGATGCGTTACTGGAAAGCTCTGCTAATTTTGGTTTTTTCCTCTGTTGAAGTTCTACAGTATAGTTCTGCTGATCGATCGTTTTTCTTGAGAGTAATTTTGATCCTGATCTTACGCATTTAAGTAAATTATGCTTTCACATAATAAATGTCTATACAATTCAACCAACCCCAAAGTGTGAAATATCTCCCCCACACTTTGATGTTCACAGATTTTGCTTTTTTGAAGACTATTTTAATAACAATATTAATCAGTCTTACACTAAAAAGCTTTAGTGTTTGCTTAAATCAAACTAACATGTCCCCAGTGGTATTTCATGATTGGTGCCTCTGTTATGTTGGCAGAGATTTCAGTCAGGTGGGCAATGTTTCTGTTAAGTGCTGTTGCTTAAATTAGCACAAGTCAAAAATGAATAGTCTTTTCCAGTTGGTTTCTCTTTATCCTTCTGTCTCAGAAAAACCTGCAAAGTAATGAGACAAACTAAACTGAAAATTTTGATATAAATTTATATGGTAAAAGTTATAAACTGAAAATACTGACTAAAGCAGAGTGGGATTTTGACAGCTGTCATTCGCTCTTCACTTTGAAGTGAGAAAGTAAAACATGACTCAGCAGTGCATTTTGTGATAGCAGAATTAATCTTGTCCTATATAGGGAAAACTTAATTCTAGGTCAGATTCTTGTTTATTCATTCTGTAAATTTTTTTTTTTTTTTTTCTTGCTGGAAAATGGTAGTGCTAAGCTAAGTAACTCAGTAAGAGTTAACTGCAGTCCTACTGGCTTCAGTAGAATAGAAGAATGACTTCATGTATGTTAGGAGCTGAAGAGGAGTAGTCTTCCCATGACTTGCCTGACAGTTGGCTTACGGATTTTGTACTCCTCCTAACCCCTGGTGTTGAATTTATGTTCAATTTTATGATGAAGATGACGGAAGGTAAACTTGTAGAGTTTATGATACTGCACTTTCTGGGAATTGTAATGTAATTAAACCACAGTTGAAGCCTCAAGAGTAGGATAGTGCCTGTAGATGTATCTGTTTAATAAGTTTCCTCTGGCACACAGTGGGAATGCTGTTCTACTTTACCTTCTGACTCCAGCTAACGAGATCTGCTAATTCACAGTAGCCACCTGAATCTTCACAGGTCATAGTACTTGAGCTACGAGTCACGCAGCTGGGAAATCCTGCATTCCTGTGCAAGCCACCAAATCTTGCTACCTTACTCTTCTGAAGCATCTGCCTTTTGTATAAAAAATAAGATTATTGTTCTTAAGTTTTTATATATGGTTTTTTTTTCTCATTCAGTACATGTAGGTTTTGGGTTGTTTGGGTTTTGTTTCCTTGTTTTTTTTGGTGATGGTGGTTTGGTCCCTCAGGATTTGGTAGATGTCAGTGCCTGACTTGGAACATTTAGATCCCAGCAAGTGTCTGGGTTAGAGCACAGCTGGGATCATTAATTAGTTTGGGAACACTGGCAGGGCTGGAGAGGGTGAGGCTAATGTTACCTGGGCTAGAATCAAAAAGGCCTATCAAGTGTACTTCCCTTCAAATGTTTTGACTTTTTTATATGTAACACTGTGGATGTTATTTACTTCACAAAGAGGTATTTCTTGTAGCACTCAGGAATATTTGTTTTTAGTATTTCTCAGTGTATATTAAGCTTTCTTAAATAATTCTTCTTTGGGGAATGGTGATTTCTTGGTAGGTAGTTATTTCAATGTTATTTTGGCAGGTACTGTGTTTCAGACTGAGTATCTAGCAAGTATCAATTATTTAATGATTGCTGTGATGCATTTAAATAAAATTAAGAGCTATGCAGAGAGGGCAGATTGCCAGCTACATAAAAATGAAAACTGGGGCTTCAAATAGGAGATACTAGGCAAGGTGAATAACAAATGTCATGATTTCTGACCACTCAAGTTAAAGTGTTTTTGGAGGCTAGAATAGGTCAGCCCTTTTGAATTGATGAGCTGAATCCATTTAAAACTTACTTAGTTTTCAGATGAACAAATTTGTTGTATGCTCACAGAAATTTTGCAGAAAGATACTGATCCTGGACTACCACCATGAGGGTCACAAATTCCATTTCCAGACATGATTGTGGAGGAGATTTTCTATTCTTATTGAAACTTTTTCACCATATTTGACTACTGGTGCACTGTAATTTTTTGCGCATTGGTGCAAAAATGGTTGGTGCACATCCATTTTTTACCAGTTTCTTTGTAGCCCAGGCAAGCAAGAATACGTTATAGTATGGCGGTGTAATGTGCCCGAGCCCTTGAGGTCTTAACCATACAGTTTTGCTCTTTAGAAACAGATGCGGTTGTGTTTTCTGTTGTGTGTGGGATGGGGGTCCCTTTGTTTGTCTTGTTTTGTTTTTTCCTTGCAAGTGCATGACTGAAAGTATGCCACTTACATCACGTAAAGCCCAAATGGTTGATTTTGAAACCATGTTCCTCTAATTTAGGGGAGCAGGCATGAGGAGCATTGTGTTAACCCTGTTTGACATAATTGGGGTGATGGCTGTTGTTACTTTTTAAGTAGAGCTTTTTGTTTGTTTGTTTGAAATTGTGGAAGAAGAAATCTCTTAGTCAATCTGGTCTCTGTGTAAGGAAACTGATTACATGAAGTAATTTTCCAAGTATTTTTAAAACTATGCTTCACCAGCACAAAAGATACAAACTAAAGACCATAATCTTATATCCAGAAAAAATGTTTGCCTAATAGGTACACCATGTGATATTCTAATTTTTATTTTTTTCTTTAACAGGTATCTTTCAGATGAAGGAATTGAAGCTTGCATAAGTTCCTCTGAAAAAGTTAATGCAAATGACATTATCCTAGTTGCCCTTAATGTAAGTTATGATTGTGAAAAGTTTTTTCTGTAAAATCATGCTAAAAATGATTATCTAATGGCTCAAGTGTAGTTCGTGTGGCTAATTAAGTGTACCATTGCCTGTGTGATTTACATAAAGGACAGAGTACCTATCTCTCCTTGCATGTATGAGTTGTGAATTTTATTTGGAAATAACACCCATCTGAAGCTGTGACACCTGGAGAAGGAAAGTGAACATAATTTGCACTACAAGAATATTTTTATGTTTATGAAATGTAAATCCTAAGTCAAAGTGCAAGCAATAATAAAATCAGAAGTGCTGTGTTCTGACATGGGCATGAAATTGTAGTACAGAATATTAGCATGTTGGGATGAATAGAACACCCTTACTTAGTTTGACTTCTGGACATGATACTCCTTAAAGCATATTCAAACTAATGGTGAATTTTCCTGTGATGTGTATATATTTATGTAACTACAGGTTTTTTTTGATTTACTGTAGGAATCTGGATTAGTAGTCGTTTACCCTGTCAGCAAATAAATACAAAAATATACAAGACAGAGAAACAACTTGGAAGCAATAAACCTTAATACTTTTAAGTGTGCTTGTGAATTTCTGTTTTCAGAATGCTGGTATATAAATTGTTGGTAAGCATTAGTAAGTCTCCTCCCTTTCAGTAACAATGAGAAGAAGGCAGCTACTTAATCCATGTATTGTTACTTATTTGTAACTTATTCTATCAAAATCATGAGGGCGAGAAAATCATGAGGGCGAGTTTTGATAATTTTACATTTTCTTTGAATGACTGAGAAGTTTTAAACCTACTCAGAAGTTTTAAAGCTTGTGCGCACTGTATATGGATTTAGGTAAACTTCATCCTGTGTGATAACTATATGTAGTTCGAAGGGCAAACCCAATGTAGTAGAGCACTTAACAGAAAATTATTTTTTCTTAATGAAGTTCCGAATGAGAATTGTTAGGGATTATTTTGTCCGTCTTCAAGATTCAGCCACTGTTGGTTTGCAATGATACTCTGAAAAAAAAATATCCCCTCTGGTCCTTTCATTTATTGTTTGAATATATTATTCTTTGAAGCATATTCTGTGAAGCATGTCATATGTATGCATGCACCAATTCATTTAATGAATTTGAAAATAAGTAAAGCAAAACTATAATGCAAAAATGCAAACAGTGTAATACAAAACATGCAGAGGGTAAGCATTCAGTTTCTGGACTGTAGTAGCATGCCTACATGTATCTGAGAAAGCATTACTGCTTTATAAAAAAACAAATAAAATACTTCCAAGTTGCTGGGTATTACCCTTCATGTAATTAGATGCTGGAACAAGTACTAACATGATCATTTGTGCATGTATGTGCTGTATTTCCAGTTTTTTTGCTACATAATAAAAATAAAATAAACCAGAAATGTTACACAAGTAGTCCAAAGTCCAAAGTTTATCAATATTTTTGTCATTAAGTCAGTTGTTCTGATACCCAGAAGATTAAGTTGCTTGTTGGGTAAGTAGGGAATAGCAGGGTGGCTTGAATGACAGGATAACAGTGAATTTAGATTCCACTTCTTAAAAATTCGTTCCTTGATCCTAGAGACACGTTTCAGGCAGAAGAAACCAAGTCCTCAACTGACCTTTTCTTTTTTTTTTTTGTGTGTGTGTGAATTGCTTAAATAAGTATGGAATAGACATAAATGTACCTTCAGTCCTTCAAATGTTTTTATTTTGTATAAGATCTTGCAAAGATTTTTTAGAAGTTGTGTCCCCTTCCTGTTGCTGTGATTGCAAAGCACATTGCTGGAGACTTGTCAATTATATGGATATGAAACATGGAACAGTTTATAGGCTCCTGCGTGCTATTCAGCTGGCAGCTGACAGATCAGTTCCCTCAGGTGGGCTCAGATTCAAAACCAAATGTGCTTTCTTAGCATTATCTTTGGCTATCTTGCGCAACAGAAAGTGTGTTGAGCATTTATCCACTCTATAGATATTCAGAGTAAATACACTAAAAGAGCATCCCTACAATTAGTTTTCTATTTGTAGGATACTAATGTCTCTTGCTGAAAAACAGCGTAAGCCGCTTGTTTACAGTGTTTTAGGTCCTAAAATACAGTGCTGCTTGGTTCTAGATTAGGATGCTGGAAGTCCGTTGGCATATATTAATGGCACATCAGTGTGCAAGTTCTAGTAGTAATTACATTTAGGCCACCTTCTTTTGGAAGTGTTTATGATATTTATAAATAAGGAGGGTTTTCAGCTTCAGTACAGTAATCTGCACCAACATGTTCTATTTAAAAGAACAGGCTTATTTCAAGCAATGGAGTTTAGAAAACAGGTGGTTTAGGCTGTAATACTGTGCTTTATTTTTTGTCTTAATACATGTAAATGCACTAAAACCCTAATGTGTGAAGTTTAATTAGTTTTTATTCCATTTCCTATCTTCACATGGTGCACCTTTTAGCCATCCAGCACACCCTTTTTCACACATCACCCTGGTTGATGTGCTTGTCCAAACAGTGTTAGGTGAGGAATGTGCTTTTGCGGAAAATTGTTCCTTTGATCATATGAATTCTGTAGTTTAATGTTGGTGGTGGCCATGTTGCACAGTTGCTGAATAATGTCATGCAGCAGTCTGCCCAACTTCCAAAAGAAGTACTCAGATATCTAAGTTAAAGAGCATTTAATGGAAATACAATGTAAGCTTTTACTCCAGGAATAATTGCAAAAATCATCCCAACCTTTTATGAAGGATTTGTGCATGTAAAACCACACAAATTAAACCCACTTTTCTCGAAGTGTCAGATGGAGAGTGAAGAAGTTTACCTCTATTAAACGTCAGCTATGTCTAATAAGTGAACATTACTTAGTCATTTCATCTATTAAAAGCATTTTTATTATCTTTGCAAATGTGCTTAAAACAAGATAATAATTTAAAAAGCAAAAGGTTTTTATTCTGTAGACTCTTTTAGTTCAATTTTTTTCATATGCAGTTAGAGGAATTTTTTTTATAGTCTATAAATAGTTGGCATTATGAAAGAAATATTGTACTTTTTCCTATTTTATGATCTTTTTTTTTTGAAACTGGATATTTTAGGTTAATATTTTCTTGTCTTCTGTATTAATTTCAGACAGATTTAAGAACGATTGGCAAGAAATTCCTCCCCAGTGACATCAATGGTGGAAAGGTGGAAAAGGTAGACAATATTTTTACTTCACTTTTTCTGTGTTCTGTGATTTCTGTGTGATGACAGCCTTCTATGGTGCATTAGTCTGGTTTTGTCATTATTTCTCATAGAAAATAACCCAATATTTGAGTGTGTTATAGGATAAATACATGAACATATTAGTTTGCCTTCTAGGCTTCATAAAGAGGACTCTATTTTTCAACTTTGAAATGCTTAAATAAATGTGAACAATCCTAGCAACTTAATTTATCACTCAAATGTTATTTAACCTGTTTGTCAAACGTTATTTAACCTGTTTGATCTCGACATGGTATCAGAAGTTCATTTTTTTCCCCTGCTTTATTCTTGTGAGGGCAACAAACCAGGTTAGGAATAAAGCAAAGCAGCTATGCTGTTATGATTGTAATGATACATGTTGATGCTGTATTATTTGGCTTACTGATTTACATGATTATAGCTATACACTTAATGTAGTTTTCCTGTGACTGTATATCTTAGCTTATGTGGATAAACCATGTTAGATGGTGTAAACACTTTATATGCTACAGAACAGTATTATACTCAAAATTTGGATGTGCTAGATTTTTAACATGTTACATGTTTAGATAAAAATTAAATTTGTCCCCTTCAGTACACCCTTCCTGTTTTCTTCCTTACATGCAGTTAAGAGTGTGGATAAATAGAGGAATTTTATTTTAAACCTAGTAGTATTTCTCAATTAAAATCATTACCCCTAACTTCCAGATATTGACAGTCTATATCACTGATGTGAATGTTCTGGGGAAAAGTTTCCTTACCTTTGAATTGCAAATAGCGATAAATCAAAGTGCTGTTCTTTTTTTTTTTTTTTTTTTTCTGCTGATCCCATTGTCTAAATGCAGTGGTGACTGCTGTAAACACTAGCTTCTGCAAGAACAGCAGGAACATTATTGTCCGATAGGAAAAGTCCAATTGAGAGATAGTGTATTGCAGGATCATAGTTTTTAGTCAGGCAGCAGTCTGTGCGTGCAACATTACTTACTAAACTAACTTTCTGGGAAAAAAATTAATAAGTTTATTTCTTATTATGTGGAGCTATGTTTTTTGCAGGTATTACTTAAAAAAAAAAAAAGTATCTGATTGTTTACCTGTTTAGGTTTCTGGGTAACATGCTGTTCAAAATACTTCAGTGCTTAAATAACTTTTTACTACCTGAAAGAATTTGATTTAACTCTTTCTTCTATCTATGATTTTAATATTTTTCTTCCCTTTCAGTATCCTGTTTTTGAAATATGGAAAGCAAGCAAAATAATTGCTTTTTATGGCATCTATTTGTGCACTGTTCATTTCTCAGTTGCTTAATTGGAATGTTACTGAATTTTTCATTTCAGATCATGTAATATTCACAAGGTCCAAATGTATTTGGTTAAATGTAATTCTCCGGAGTATTAAGGTTCTATGTGTGGTGATGCTTCCTTTATTTAGTTTTGCTGTTGAAACATGATTTCAGTTCAAAGTGACTTTAATTGAACTGTCTTTTTCAGAGTTTTGTTGCATTATTGTAGGATTTCTTTAGAGGTAGTTGTTTGGTATTCATTCATCACTTGAGAATATACCTTGTAACTTGTCCATTTCCTTTAGAGAGAATGTTTTCTAAATTTCTGTTGTCACTATGTAGTTCAAGTGGTCAGTTAAAGGTAAAAGTGTCATTAATTTCCTCAAAACTTTGATGGACCTTATATATGAGAATCTACTTACATGCTTTAAAATGTTTGCTTGTAGCTTAGCTGCTCAAGTTGCCACTTGGCTTCTTGTGATTTCTCAGCTCAAACTAGAGAAGGTGCAATTGTGCCATTTGTTTCCACAAAATACAAAACCTGTGCTCAAAAAACGAGGGATGTGTGCTCGAAAACTGTGGTGGTTAGTGCTTTGAAATACCTGTGAGATAACAGCTACCCTTTCATGGGAGAAAACAGTCTGCACCTGTACCCACACAAATACATCTGTATTTTGTAAGACTGAACATCTCGGAAAATGAAAAGGTGAGAAAAACAGAGTTCTAGTTTAATTTTCAAGGATCCCTGTTAAACTTGCTGCTCTCCACTCAGTGTATGGGGGGGTTCTCATTTTTGTTGCTGGCAGTACAAAACAGTATATATATATATATAGGATCCTAAAAAAACCCACAACAAAACAAAACCCAAACAACAAAAAAACTATTATTGAATGGAGGTTGATAAATGTCGTGGTTTAACCCGGCTGGCAACTAAGCACCATGCAGCCGCTCGCTCACTCCCCCTTCCCTCAGTGGGATGGGGGAGAGAATCGGGAAGGAAAAAAAAAAAGGTTAGAGCCGTGGGCTGAGATAAAGACAGTTTAATAAGAGAAATTAATAATAATAGTAATAATGAGAATGGTAACAGAATACACAAAACGAATGATGCACAATGCAATTGCTCACCACCCGCCAACTGATGCCCAGCCCGTCCCGAGCCGCGATCAGTCCCCGAGCTGCGATCACTCTGCCCGCGACCGACCGACTAACCTCCCCGTGCATGACGTTCTATGGTATGGAATAGCTCTTTGGTCAGTTTGGGTTAGCTGTCCTAGCTGTGCTGTACTCCCAGCTTGTTATGCACCTGGCCGAGCAGGAGAAGCTCAAAAAGTCCTTGAGTAGTCTGAGCACTACTTGGCAACAACTGAAAACATCAGTGTGTTATCAACATTCTTCTGGTACTAAATCCAAAACACAGCACTATGCTAGCTACTCTGAAGAAAATTAACTCTATCCCAGCCGAAACCAGGACAATAAATTTCTTCATGGGATTGCCTTATAGTTGATGGAGGACTGGATAATAGGATTAAATGCTGCAGGAATCCAGTCCAATCCAAAGTTTGTCTGATTCGAGGTATTTCTGTTTCCCAGATTGTCAGATAGTTGAGAGATCAGTGCTTATAGACCTCTTCCACTTTTAATGGTTAAAGAGTGAAAATACAGAGGAAAAGTGTATTTTTTTTTTTTTTTTTTTTTTTTTTTTTTTGGTAATA
>NW_009259593.1:4082610-4087873 GCF_000687185.1 Egretta garzetta
TGAGAAGCTGGAGGAAACGGGCAGAAGAAAACTATGGCCCCTAATGGTCTTTAACAAAGACAAATGTTTGTTTAACAAATGGTTAAACTTTGCTGGAGGAAGGTAATCCTCCAGGTTTTGAAAAGTAGTAATGATTGCACAGAAAAAAAGCCTCTGTTTTGAGAATGACTCCTATTTATAGTTTTAGCCCAGACTGCTAGTATACTGAATCTTTGCTTTCTTTACTGTAGTTTTTCCTTTTTTTTGAGTAACCTAAAGCAAATCTGACTACTTAGCAAGTGCTGCTATTTAGCTTGCAATTTATACAAATACTTTGTTACAGAACTATGTGTTTAGAAAGGAGAGTATTTGCTTTATTGCAAGTAAAGGATACAGTTGGGACAGGAGTGACTTTAATATAATCTGTCAGTACTTAGTAGTAATTTGTGGTTCAGAAATGCTTCAGGAAACAATGGAAATTACATGCTACGATTGTTCCTTTCATCCAAGACTAGGGTCAGTATTATTTATCTGTATCTTCAGAATGTATGATGTATTTCCATCTTGCATAGCAAGTAACTATTTAGTAGTATTAGTGTAACAGGCAAATATTTGCAGAAAAGCTGGCACAGAGTCCTAGTGTGAAAGAACATGGGTATTTGACCATTATAGGTGGTTCTCAACTTCAGTCATTAATACACATGTGAGGATTTAAAAAGAATCAGTATTACCAGCATTAACCACAAGATGGCCACACTTGCACAGGATTTGAAAAAGCTGAACCCTTCCATTTCCATCTAGATGAGTACATACCATAAATGTATGTTAAGTATTTTTAATGGAATAAAAATACAAAGACTACTATAAATTTATAACGTGTAATTTAGTAATAATGTTACTTTTAAGGCAGAGCTGGGTTTCTTTTGAGTATTTATGTTCCATTACAATGGAAATATTCATTCCAGAAGAAGCATTCGGAAAGTATTTCATTCCTGAGCTCAGAGAGATGCTTTCTGAGTACTGACAGATTGATGGCAAGTAGTTAAAACATAAGTTGCCAGTGATTCTAATTCCTATTTAAGGTTACTCATATGCTTCCCAATTTCTGTCTCATTACTTCAATACGACTAACTGTGCTTTGTTGCCTTTTTGTGTCTCTTTGTGGATTTTGGTTTCCTACAGGCTTTTTTTTTTTTTTTAAAGGAATTATCAGATTTGCTGTTCCAGAAAAAAAAAACCCAAACCCTCCAGTCTTGAGGTGCTCATCTTTACCTTCCAGTGAGAGTTATTGCTACATCAGATCTCCTGGTGTAACTGTTTGAAACTTCATGTGTCAAAAATTACCCTACGTATTTTTAGTTCTTTGTTTTTTTACAATTGAGATGATTTTGAGAAGACTATGTGAGTGGTAATGCTGATAGATCGAACTGAGTTGTAGTCTTTTTATAAAAGAGCTGCTTGTCAGCCTTAGGTGAGCTATGGGCCTTGATCAGTGTTTTGATTGTGTTCTTAGCTCCTAATGCCTATTTCAGGAGATCTTAAAAAGGCATGTTTTACTTCCATATTTTTGAGAAAAGGAATATAGTGTTAGATACAAAAAGCTAAATCTTTGTGCGAGGCTGACTAGTGTTTGTTTTCAGACCAGTTTGAGTGTGTCAAAGCAATGCCTCTAGGACGACAATGCAATAACAGTCTTAAAAATAATAGAATGGAGTTTAGTTGCTACATTGCAAAACTTGTTGAAAATTATTAGTGGCTGCTGGGCATTGTTTAAAATTTTATCTCTGTAACTTAGGGATCTGAAGAGATTGATTTATTAGAACATTATTTTCTACCTTGATCACATTGGCAAGTAAGCTTCTAGGTATTTTGTCACTCTAGCTTGATCTGGAGCATCACCTCTCATTCTGAGGGTGGCAGTAGTGGTTTAATCTCTGTGAGCAGTAATGTCTTAATTGGCAGACATTGAGGCAAGTGTAAGCACTGTTTGAAGAGCACTGATATGAAATAGTCCTACTGACTTTCAGGATTTGCTGGAAGGGCTATTGATTTGTTGTAGACAGAGATAGTCTTTCCAACTATTGATCAGTTAGTGCCCTTTGGTCAGTGCATGTACTTAATATTTCAGATTATTTTTTTTTTTTGAACATGACATGATATAAGTACTTAAATACTTTTCTTCATATTGAAGAAGCCTATAAGCTAACTACATGAGTGAATGATGTTTTAACTAATTTAAACTATGTCCAGAAAGACCTGAGTATATTCTGTTATATGATAGTGTGGATATTTGGGGGTTTTTGTTTGGTTTTATTTATTTGTTTGCTTTTTCTTTCAAATAATCATGTGTGTTCTTGAATTAGCATCGATAGGTTTTGTGGATAAAGAGGAAGGAGTGGGATGTGGTATGTCTAAATGACTTTTTATTAAACTTCGATTTCCAGTCATTGTTTTTTTCCTCTTTCTGCTGTTTCAGATTTCAGATTCTGAATTACTCAGTAGTTTTCCCATATATTAATGTAAAACCTACAGTATTAATATTATAATGGCATTATATAGTAAAAGATACTATTATTAGATTTTTCACCTTGAAAAAGTAGGCAAAGCATTAATTCTGGGATTAATGATGGATAAAGCTAGTCTTCATTCCTGAACTCATTTAGCCTAGGTTCTGCACTCTTAACTTATTTGCATCCTTTAGACTCTAATCATGGAAAGCTGTTTATACTATTACTGTGGCACATAAAATGCAATTTCTTTGGTTTTGTACTTGTTTGTCTTCTTTTATTTGTTTGGTTGGTTGGTTTTTTGGGGTTTTTTTTTGGTTTTGTTTGTTTGGGTTTTTTTTTTTTTTTAAATTAAAGAAGTCTGAACCACTTTTCATAGCATTCCATCCTTAACATGTGTGCAGGTGCCTGTCCAGTTTGTAAATACTTCTGGGGAGAGCAAGCTACAGCTGCACTATTTTGAACTTAAGACTGAAGGCATTACCTAAATAAGAATATGGGATTGTATACAAGAAAACAGTCATGACATCACAGGGTGGTTGAGGTTGGAAGGGACCTGATGAAGTAATTTGGTCCAATGCCCCTGTTCAAGCAGGGCCACCTAGAGCTGGATTCCCAGGACCATGTCCAGACAGCTTTTCAGTGTCTTCTAAGATGGAGACTCCATAACTTCCCTGGGCAGCATGTTCTAGTGCTCAGTCACCCTTACAGTAAAAAAGTGTTCCCTGATGTTCAGGTGGAGCTTCCTGTGTTTCACTTTGTGCCCATTGTCATTCTCCAGGTTGAACAGTCCCAGTTCTCTCAGCCTTCCCTCACAGGAGAGGTGTTACAGTCCCTTAATCACCTCTGTGTCCCGTCGTGCCCAACCTTGGTGTTCATCCTGTAATAAGTTTGGTCTTTTCCATGAGATCCATAGAAAGGTTAGACTTGATGGGCCATTGAGTTACACTACAGTGGCCCATCAGTTAGTGTTTTAAGAGTTCAGGACTTGGCTACCATTTCCACAATGGGCTGTTTGTTAGGGTTTCTGTAACTGTGTATTTAATTTATTACTTTTTCACCTTCTGGTCTGTTTCATATGCTGAGTAGCCATTAACCTTTACAAAACCATTAATCTTGACAAAACACATATCCTTTCATTCCAGATACTATTACAGTTTTGTCAAATTACAATCCCTTTTCTTAAAGGGTAGAGGTTGTAGAAGTGTTGAAAGAAAGAACTTGCTTTAATCACAAGCCAAACATTGTCCATTTTTAGAAATAATTAAACTGATCTAGCTGATGTCTTGAAATGTTTTCTCTTTCTTCCCCTTCTTGGGGTGACCGGGGGAACCCGAGGTGAGATCAAAATTGTCTGATATATTCAACATGACTGTTCAAAGTATTAGTAAGGGAACTGAAAGCTGTGTTTTTATAATGGAAAGCGACTTGCAACCTTAATAGTCAGGGTAATAGTCAGATAGGATACTTGATAATTTACTAGTAATTTTTGTTGGATAAACAAAAATTGTCTCACCTTTTTGTATATGACATTCAGCACCTGAGCGCTGAAGACGTTTCAGATTGGCTGACTCTTTGATTAAATGCGTAAGGTGTATTTGTTGACCGTGACTGATTTGCTTTTTGTTTATTTGTTACAATATTTTTTTTTTCCTGTCTTGGTTCTCACGACACTTTATAATAGTCCACACAAGGAGTACTAGCGTAGGTCTTCTGGATTCACCTGGAATCCAGTGATGGTTGTCCTTCTTCTGCAAGAAGACTTTCTTTTCTCCTGTCACTATGTGCTTGTTTTACATGGTAAGAGGGGAGATGAGCTGAACCAGGACTGGGAGTTGTGGATGCCCTAAGGTCCTGATTAAGTCCACAAAAATAAACAGCCCAGCCTCGCTCAGGCTGCACAAAGCCACTACAAGGTTATTTGCCTAGACCTGTTGATTTATTATCTACACGGAAAACGTGGGTTTTAGTATCCCAGGATCACCTGTAATAAGTAGGTTGAAGAAAGCACTGCCAGAGTGCTCTTCTGTGATGCTGATTTTTCTTAACCTAACTCTATATAAAGCAGAGCTACAGGCACCGTGAGAGAAGTTAGATCAACTTCTGCAACCACAAAGGGAAGCCCCGCTGTGTTTATGTGGCACACCATAGCAGAGGACAGGCGAAGTCTTTGAAAGTATTCAGCAGATTGAGGTTTTGACCAGGACATGTCATACGTGGTGTTAATGCAGTGTGTATTTGAGAAAACCACACACTTCCGTTCCTCTTTTGCACCTGTTTTCTGAAAGGATTTGTAATTTTCTTTGTTAAAGAAGCAGACGCTGTTGTCCAAGCTCAACAAATGTGCAGCTCTGCTTTGTTACAGTGTATACTTGACACTGTAGACACAAACCCCTGAACATATTGGCATGTATATTCATAGTTAGCCCAGCCCTCATTTCTTGGCACTCCAGGTTTTTTAGGGGTTCTACCAAACAGTTGTTTAAAACCAAAAGCAAATACCTGGAACTAGAATTTACTCAACGTTTGTGAAAGAAATTGCCATCATAGTAAAGCTACTATTCAGCTGAGTGAAAAACATAATTGTGCTTATATAGAAAGGCTTTTCAGTTGTCTAGTGTTTCTTCATCTTTACTTTTAAACATTTTTTAATGTGAAAAAGCTGTTAGTGTTAATTTATGACAAGCATAGACTTTTGTTGAAGCAACCCATGAGTGTGGCATTGTGGTTCATTCATTACTATAGAAATAATCATTCTGTACAAAAAATCTGGAAGC
>NW_009259593.1:4087887-4096332 GCF_000687185.1 Egretta garzetta
CTGTACTTAACTGATAAAGGAGGGGAACTTGTTTTCATACTATACATTAGATTATCCAGTTTTGCTTCTCTTGAAATAAAGGGAGAAAATTTCCATTTGTATGAGGAACAAAGTTAATCTTTTAATTGTTATTGAAAGAAATAGTGTCCAGTCAGCATTTGCTAAAAATACTGGTGTTGTTTGTGCTCGTCAAACATTCAGTATTAAAGAAAAATGGTATGAAAGCTTCCAAGTTTCAGTAGATTCCAAATAAACATATCTTTTTCAGCTTTTGAGAAATCATCCATCCCAAATACTGTATTTTCTGTGGTTCAATTTGAAGTCATAAATGATGCAGGTGCCTTCAAATTTTAAATTTATTTGAAAGGGTCAAGAATAGAAAATTACATAGAAATTTTCATTTATATTACTGGCAATTGTGCCAAGATTACAAAGCCATTTAAGAAGTGAACTCTGTAGGGTGCTGTTTTTGCTCCTTTTAGTGACTGTTTTCCTGCTCTTAGTACAATTTCATGCTTTGAGGGTATTCCAAAGTATTTTCCCTTCTCTTTTGTTCTCATCCCAAATAAAGTTCCTGTATCCCCATCTTCTAATTTATCTAGTTTTACTGCTTCTATTCTTTTTTTTATTAATTTCTATTTTCATATATATATATATTCACCTTCTGGTTATCTGCTCTCATTTTTCTGTTGTTCTGGGCTAACTATTCTGTTTCTCAATGGGAAGAAGCTGATGAAATGTGTACTTTTTCATCTTTTCTGCTGTCTCTCAGGTGCAGGAGATCAGTTGAGTGGCAACAGATTATTTATTTTCATTTCTCAGAAGGATCAGAGTGTCCGTGTACTCAGCTGTAATCAAAACGTGACAAAGTGGTTTGGTTGGTTGGTTTGGTTTGTTGGTTTTTGGGTTTTTTGTGTTGGGTGGTGGGGTTTTTTTGTAACATGAACTGTGGTGTATATAGGAGGTTATGCTGCATTTTTAGGTAACAGACAGATAGTGATGCCCCTTGAGGTTGTTACGTTCTGATTGTACTTCTGTTTGAAGAAGCCGTGTTTCTAGTTAGTGTTTACAGAGTGGTTGTACTTGTAAGGTACTCTTAATACAACCAGATAGTCTTCAAAGCTGGTTGTTTCTTTCTTTAGAACACTTTGTCCATGAGACCCTGAGGTACAGCATGCGAAATCTTTTCTGGACTCCATAGTATGTTGGAAGTGACAATATTTGTGGGTTTGTTTGTTTGCTTGCCCCGCCCCCCCCCGCCTTTTCATCCACTTCTTTTCCATAATTGGTATCACAGAGATGTGTGAAGCTTTACAACTGTTTCTTTGAAAAAGCCATTTTTATTATGCTTTAAAATGTACAGTACATGAGTGACAGAAATTGAACACGACTGCCTGATCAGATTACACTTTCCTTTGCCTGGGGGCATCTGTTAGTGTGTCTGGATATTGCAGTGTGTTTGCTCCATGGTATTAACAGTTTTGTCTTTTCCGTTTTGCATATATAGCTGGAAGGGCCATGCGTTCTGCAAATACAGAAAATACGCAATGTTGCTGCACCAAAGGATAATGAAGAATCTCAGGCTGCTCCAAGAATGTTACGTTTACAGATGACTGATGGACACACAAGCTGCACAGCTGTAGAATACAGTAGCATGTCAAAAATAAGGTGAACAGCTTTCTTTTCCAAGTTTTTCTTTGATACTTAAATATCCTTAAAATAATGGAAGTGTCCTTAGTAATATATGGAAAAATTGCTTGACAA
Organism: Egretta garzetta; assembly: GCF_000687185.1. Lineage (NCBI taxonomy): Eukaryota > Metazoa > Chordata > Aves > Pelecaniformes > Ardeidae > Egretta > Egretta garzetta. The sequence goes on from NW_009259593.1 coordinate 4,089,652, forward strand.
AATGGGTTTATTCTCAAATTTTGTATATAAAGGAGAACCTTAAATTCAGCATGCAAAGATGTATATGAATGTAATTTACAATACTGTTTATGCTGAGGTATATAGTGGAAGATAGTGAATTTTTGCAGCTGTCTGCTGCGTCAGAGTTGACATGGCACACAGCATTTTGGATGTGTGCAAACTTGAGCCAAATTCCCAATTTTTAGTAGTAACAGATCTTTTGTTTGATTTGGGTAGCAGGAGTGTCACAGGCTTGACATACCTAACCTAATGCAGCTAGTGCTGCTTTAGCATGGGCAAGGCTTTAACTTGGACTGAATTAGGAAGTATTTCCTCAGTTAAAAATTAAGGGTAAGAGAGCTAATTACTGTTGAACATGGGGATTTTTTGTATGCTTGGTTATGAAGATACTGAAAATTCTCTCTAATGTTGAGTCTCTGGAGTTATGGTGTGCTCTGCTCTTCACTCGAGTTCGGATTACTTTGATTTAGAAGAAATCTTCTTCCTCACTCTTTCTCTGCCAGCTGTAACAGTTAGATATAGAAATATACTTCATTTTAAAGTGTCATTTTTATGTTGGACTCCTTCTGAGCAGAAGCCAGCTTGCAGTTTAGAGTGATGCTGTCTTTAAAGGCAGAACACTTAATGATATTTTAACTTCAGCCAGCAGAACTTGGAGTATCGTATTCCAATGTGAATATAAAGAGAGCAGAAAAGGAAGGCAAACAGGCTCCTGTGTAAGTAGATTCTAGATCACAAAATACTTAAAAGCACCCAGTAGAAGACATAATTTGAAAGCTTTTAGGTAAAATCTCAAAAATATGTCAGAGAACTTATCGCTCTGTAGTTGTGATGTGAGCTCTTCTTTTAAAGTAAAAAATTAATTTGTGTTGTATGTGTTTGTTTCAGGTTTGAAGTTGGACTATTAACCTGGAATAATAGGCTGTTTCAGTACATAGTGTTTCTTTAAATAAATGAATAAACCCCATAGTTTTCTTTATTAGAAGTTCTTCATGACTAGGGTTTTCATTTACCCCTCCCCCCCTTTGCATAATTTTCATTTTTTGCCATATTTCTTCCTATCTATTTTTTCTGATCTCATCTTCCCTGCTTTTATCAGAACAATACTGAAAATCCATTAATACTGCTAACGTAAATGCCATTAGTCCTGAAATTGGCTGTGAATGTTCCTCACCATGTGGTATGGTCCTGTGATTGCAACAATATCTTTGGCATATTTTAAAGAGGTTATTGTTGCTCAGTTGAAAGGTTATAACTGACTGTGTCCTGCTTCTCACAAGAAAAATCATAGTTTCCAGATTGTGCTTCTTGTTATTTCTTTCAATTATGGGTTGGAGATATGTGATACTTTTATGCATCTGCTGTTGTTTTTGATAGGGTAGATTCACATGAAAAGAAGGTAAGGCACGTCCTCGTGGGAGTTGACCACAGAGGGCATCCATATGTTTTCAAATGATAGAGTAATGAGAGAAGCAGTGCTAAAAGGTGCATGGTTTTTATATTTATTCCAGTACAGTACTGGCTGTTAGTAACGTATAGAAAGCTTCTTTTCTAACAGCTCTTTTTTTTTTCCTAAGTTAAATGTCTAAAACAAATGAGATGACTAACCATCTGGAGATCCTCTATTTATTAACTATAAGTGCATCCTAGGATGAGGGACTTGGACAACTGACTTTGAGACAACTTCTGTTAGTCTAAACATATCACATCCTTAGTTTGGTACTGTTAAATTGGATTTTAACCAAACAGACAATTTGCAAACATTCATCTCTGTTAGAATCTAATTTGCAATATGGCATTTTTGTGTAATGAATGGGAAGTATTCCAATAAAGTTATTGAAAAGTAATGTGCATACTGAAGGAATTATTACAAAGTTTTTTTGATGCTGTTTTTTTATTATGAAATATGACAATGGTAGAGGTATAATAAGAGTAGAACTTTATATGGTTTGGTGGCAGAATATTAATAAAGTATTTGAAATATTTGGCTTTGTTTCTACTTCCAGCCTGAACACTCCACCTGGAACAAAAATTAAGCTTTCAGGAATTGTTGAAGTGAGAAATGGATTCTTGCTGTTGGATGACAGTAACACAGCAGTTCTTGGAGGTGAAGTGGAGCATCTTATAGAAAAGTGGGAATTACAAAGGGTGAGGTAACACCACTGGAAATGCTTGTCTGACAGGATGCATATTGCATTTAATGACATCAAGCTTAATGTGTTGACTGAACTTTCACATGATAAGCTATTACAGCTTTACTGTCCCAATTTTTTAGGGATGCATCCAAATGTATATAAATATGTCTTATGTATAATGTTGCAAATGAAGAAATTATAAGATCTTTGCATGGGAACTGATTCCTTTCGTAGTTTGCAAAGACTGAAAACATTAATCAAACGTATTTAAACTTATTTTAGTGCAGTCATGGGTGGTTGCTTTCCTAAGCATTGTGCTTGGTACCAAAATATTACAGAATGATGCCTTTTACAATTACTGCCTGCAGACTATGTATTTGAGGTAAAAAAAAAAAAGTAGTAAGCTCATGGAAAGCATTGAATTGGTAACCTTAAGTATGCATTGTGTATTGCAGATTTCATCAGTGCTTTAGGTGAATTTGTGATTTTGTGATTAGAAAGACAAATTGGTGGTTTTAAAATCTTTCAACAAGCCATAAATGCTTGTAAGCCCCTTTACTCTGTTTTAGCCTGGTTCCTGTCCTGATAGAACAAAAGTTGGTGCAGGAAGACTTTTTCATACATTTCCTCACAAATGAGTGGAAGTTCCTAGGGCAGGAAGTTGTGACCCAGCTACCAGCAGTCCCAAATACTTACTGGATCCACTGTCACTACTACTACACACACCCCTCTATGTTTTTACATTCATGTCTTTGAAACAGAGTAGCTGCTTATGAACATGATGGTAATTTCTGTGTAAAATAATTATTTTATTGTTGGTGATACTAAGTTTGGTAATGATACAGCTGTTTTTGTAATGGCTAGCCTTCTTCAGTGTTGGTTTCCATTTTATAGACTTGAGCAAGCTGGGACAAAATTTATTTGAACGTTAGAGATACACAGTGTCCACTCTAGTAGATTCTGTTTGGCATTCTTTTTGTGCTTTTATAGTTGAAACTTTTTTTTTTTTTTTTTTTTTTTTTTTTTTTTTTATATCCTGGTGTTAAGTGAAGCTGCCTGTTTGATTACAAAGAAGGTTCTAAGGCCAACAGCAGAAACATCCCATAATATAATTTTAATTAGTATTTAGTTTAAAGTCTTGGGAGCTCTCTCTCCAGTTAAAAGAACGCTAAGTTTTCAGAATTACGGGGATGGAAGAGGGATGCATAGAAGTAATGTGTTCTTAAGAATGCCATCTAATTGGTAAGAGAAGGCGCAATAGAATCAGTTAACTTTATTGGTGATATTTTGGACAGTCTGTTTTCATGTTTCATCTCTCTGGTCTTCAACAAATAAATGTTGCTTTATAAAAATTAGTTTGTTTTTGAGGTCAATGTCAAGAAGTAACTTAGAACATGTTCTGTTTACAAAGTAAACCATTTAAAGCAAACCATTGGCATGCTGCTGGCTACAACAATTTTCAGCACTTGTGGTTAGCCAGTTCTGTTGTCTTTATGCAATATGTTTAAAAGAGAGGTAACTAAGTTTTCACTGATTTACTCTGGTAAGATAAAGTATAGAAAGTTAACTATTGCCTGTTTCTGTACCCTCAGTTCTCTTGTTCCGTCTTGTACCTTGCCAGAGTATTGTTTCCCTTTTCTTGTTGACCAGCTCACAGCACATGATCAGGTTGCCAGCATGAATGTGGCCGTGTCAGAAAAGCTGTGGGTGATGAGAAATTGGTTTGGATAGGTGAATCATGACCACTGGAAATGGTAGTTCCAGTTCTATGTCCGGACTGACAGCTAAACAGATAGGGCTCAAACAAGTCTGTAGAAGCCAGATGCTACTTCAGTAGCAGTTCCCTGACGAACTTGATGTTTCTGTCCTGTTCTGCAAGCAAGATTGTCAACTCTCAAAGTTATTTGAGCGATGATATTGCCACTCCTTATCTAGTTTTGATAGCTAAATGAAAGCTGAACTGAAGCTTAAATGGAATGCTGAACTGTTTTTGCATAAAAAGACAAAAAACCTGTATTTGTGTGCTATTTCAAATTACTTGTTTCGAAGCCAAGATTTTTTTTTTCTCTCCGCTACAGTGTCTGAGAAGTATTAATTGGGCTTCTTGTGTAGATGAAAAATTTCTTTTATGCTTACTAAAAAAAGTTAGTGTTAAATCAAACAATACTACAGAGCTTCAGAATTCCAGTCTTGATTTATTGCCCTTGCACCTACCTGTCAGCTTCTAGTTGTGTAGCTGCATTACTGTTTTGTTCCATTCAGAATGATGTTTGAAATTGCTTTTGGAAGGAATCAAGTTTTAGTAATGAAAGACTCGCACTACAAATAATAGTGTATGTGGAATGAATGCAGTATTATCATACTGCACGTGAGACAAATGTGGTATTCCTTGTAGCATTCAGTTTTATCATAAGCTAATTCTAGCCTAGAAATGTCACTTGTTTTTAGGTGTCTCTGTTTAAGTGACAATAAATAAGTAATCAAGGAGTAAATGAGCATGTCACTGTGTGATTGGTTTTCTAGGCTATTTGGAAATATAAGGTAATGTGTCAAGGACTTATTTAGGTGAGAATACAGTTCCAAATAATTGTTGCTTCATAGTGTTCCTGGTGTTCTGGTGGTGACTGGAGTTTCAGTATCTATGAGATATTGCTGGTACCCGTCTTATGAAGGAAGAGTACTTTTTATTGCTATTAATCAAAATATCAGATGATATATAAGTGAAGGCTGAAGCACATTTTGCTGAGCTGATTGGTGAGACTGTTTGGTAGGCCCTCATATTTTTAAAACCTAGAATCTATCAAATTATGGATTATCTAAAAGTGAAGTTCTTTAATATACTTAATGATTCTTCTATTTTGATGAAGGTGAGGATAAATATTGAGGTTACCTGATTGGAAAAGGGAGTAGTTTTATGTATACTTCAATATTCATAATAGAAAGAAGTTTGAGGCTATAATAGTATATACTACCTAGGAGTTCAGCCTCATATTGCAAACCTTTGCTTCTTAAGAGATTCCCTAGGAAATACTTTTTTAATGTCACAATCCAAATACAGCAGAAAGGGTAAAAGAAGCATGCTAATTGTATTTATAACAAAGTTTATTGTAAATGATAGTTACTGCTGTGCTACAAGCAAATTTAATTGTAAGTTAAAAAAATATTGTTCTTGTTGTCAGTTTGCTTGTTATCCAGTGTAAAATTAAATTTGATTTCCCAGGCAGTCCTTGCTTCTCAGCAGACAGTGCTACCTGAGAAAAAAAGTGTAAGGCTGTTACTTACCATTAGGCAGAGTTCTTCCATTCTGGGTAACAATTTTATGTAATAAACTGTTATGACTCAAAATCCATGTAGCTAAACGTTAGTAAATATGCAGTCAATTTTTAAGTGCTTTTTTGTTATTTGCCAAATTACAAATTTGAGCAGTAGTTTGGAACAGTCTTTTTCTTGTATGTGTTTCCTTGATTCTGATTTGGGAAAGAAAAAGCAAACAAACAGGTGTGACCTTAAACTTAAGCATGTTCTTCCTGACTATAGGACATGAAGAATTAGCTATGATCAAATGCTTGAGTTCTTAGGCTAGCATATAAATATTTTTATTATAATTTGATTCAGTGCTGGGGTTCATTCCAGAATTGCCTACGTTTCTCTAGATCCAAACAAACAAACAAAAAAGTGTGGCGTTTATTGGACCTAGAGTGCCTGCCCTGGGGAAACGAAGTGGTTTGGCCATGAAATGACTGTTGTACCGTGCTGCTTCAGTTAATAGATACGGGAAGGTATGAGCGTGCTACAGTGATCAGCCCTTGGTTAGTTTGTAATTCTAAGGCAGCACTTTAAGTGAACTGATTGAAAATAAAGCAGAAAAATTTTATGATTTCTGCACTTCTGAGTGCTTTGTTTTGAATAATTTATTGAATACTTTATCAGTGTTTTTTCTCCAAGGCATGAGGAAAAGGATTTTTTTTTCACCCTTGAAAGGAATTAATAACCATAAATGATTTAGAAAATGGTCTTTGTTTCCTGAATAAAAGTAGATAACTTGAAAAGACTGGACTAAAAGTTTTGATTTGGGTATTAGTTAGCCAAATTAATCTCTTATTTTAAGAAATTCTCTGATAGTATAATGGCTTAAAGCATATTCACATTTATACTACAGTTCTCACATGATGGAATTAAATCAATTTTACATAAGGTTAATAAATATATAGGCAAATAGCATATATAGCCTTAAATAATTAAAAATTTCTCTTCCAGTACGGAGTAGTAAATGATGTATGGAGTCATCCATGACTTGTCCCAGTGGGAAAAAAGGGACAATAAAAAATGAAGATGATAAAACAGATGAATTGTAGTAAATACTACATTTTTTTGTAGTATGCATTTTAATGCATTAAGGGCCTGTTCTTCCTTTCTCCACTTCGCAAATCAAATATTTCTGTGTAATACAAAATAATTAAAACATAAGCAAATGTCAATTCCAGTGAATTTTATTTTCTTGCAGGTTACTGCTGTTGTCACTGTT
>NW_009259593.1:4096363-4120985 GCF_000687185.1 Egretta garzetta
AAATTAATCTTTTTACTGTTGTTGGTGACTAGTAATTTGTATTATTTGAGAACGCTTTGTTTTCAGGCCTAGGCCACTGATTGACTGATCATGGCTAAGAGTTTAGAGCACTTCTATTCTACAGATATTACTTATCAGTATTTGTTATGCTTATGTTTATGGTCTTTGCAACCCGAAGATCTGCTGACCTAGCATATGTACCTTACTCTTTGTAAGGCCATAGGGGAAATTTCCTAGTGGCGCAATATTTTGTTTCCAACAGTGGCAAAAAGAGATGGTTTTTAGGGATAGCACACAGCTTGAACTCCTACACAGCCTTGGCATCCAGAATTGTATTATGTTTTATCAGGGATACAGTCCTTACTAATCATTTCAGTATTTGCTTATACATGAGTTCATAAATTTCACAGAATGGTTGAGATGGGAGGAGACCTCTGGAGGTCATCTGGTCCAACCCCCCTGCTCAAGAAGGGCCACCTAGAGTCAGTTGCCCAGGACAATGTCAAGCGGCTGTTGAATATCTCCAAGGATGGAGACTCCACAACCTCCCAGGACAACCTGTGCTAGTGCTTGGTCACCCTCACAGTAAAAAAAGTATTTTCTGATAAAATCATAGAATCATTTGGGTTGGAAAAAACCCTTAAGATCATCGAGTCCAGCCATGAACTTAGCACTGTCAAGTCCACCACTAAACCATGTCCCTAAGCACCACATCTACACATCTTTTAAAATACCTCCAGTGATGGTGACTTGACCGCTTCCCTGGGCAGCCTGTTCCAATGCTCAATAACCCATTCAGTGAAGAAGTTTTTCCTCATATCCAAGCTACACCTCCCCTGGCGCAGCTTGAGGCCATTTATCCTTCCCTTGCACTAGCACTCACATTTTTCTAACACAGATTAGGGAGTTGATCCATGTTAAATGCAAACCCCACCAGAAAAATAGAGAGAAACACCAATAAAAGATGAGTTTGCAGCACGATCAACTGCCTTGAATGATCCCACCGCAGACGCCCGAGCAGCTCCTAGGCAGGCATGTGAGCCCCAAACTACAGCAGCTTCACCACCATGTAATGCCGCTCTCATTATTTTTAATTAACTTTAGCTTCAGCTCTGGCAGAGAAATTGTAATTTTAGCTGATGCTCAGAGGGAACCTCCTGCATTCCAGTTTGTGCCCGTTGTCTCTTGTCATGTCACCGGGCACCACTGAAAAGGGCCTGGCTCCATCTTCTTTAGTCTCCCTTCAGGTGTTTATGTAGATTGGCAAGATCCCCCTGAACCTTACCTTCTGTAGGCTGAATTGGTCTGATGCCTTTTTAAACATTCTGAAACTGTATGCCTTTACAACCTCTAGTGGCAGCAAGTTCACTGGGTGCTATGTAAAGAAACGTCTGCTGTCTGTTTATGTGTTGCTTTGTTCTGTTAGTGTAGATTTTGGTATATCGCGGAATTTTCTGCATTTTCTCTGTGTGTTGCCTTTGTGACTTTGTAAATTCTTATACTTTTCTTTGTCTCCCTACCTCTCATCCAACCTTCTCCTTAAGTTAAGTGCCCCAGGATTTTAAGTATATAATTTTTTTTTAATGCTTAAAATGACCATCTTGCAAGTTTCATATACTTTCTGAAATAGAGACATTTATCATATACTCTGTTTTCTGTTTGCAATTTATTAATCAACGATTTTCTTTTACAGAGTTTAGCAAAACACAATAGGAGTAACATTGGAACTGAAGGTGGCCCTCCCCCTTTTGTACCTTTTGGGCAGGTACGGTGTACTTCTCTATGTCATTTAATAAAGTCCTGTGTCATGATATCTAGAGGACCTGGTTCCAGTTAGATAAGGACTATCAAAAGCGCTTAGAACACAATGACTTGGATCTAAAGAATATCTTAAAAACATTGCATTGATCCTGTCACTTTGGTGTGCCAATTTACATTTAACATTTTTCCTCTCAATTTCAAACTAAAACTTTATTTCGCATGTGGAGCCTTTCATTCTTCTGGTTAGATCTTATAGTCACTAACATAGTCCATTCTTGAATGCCAAAGGTATTTACAAGAAATACAGTAGCTACATCATAAACTAAGCTTAAAATGTAAAAGTCATTCTTTTTGGCCTTTCTCATGGACCAGAGGAGTCTGCTTTCAGCAGAGACATCTAGATGTCCTAGGTGTACATTTTTGCAATCATCTTCTTTATCTAAAGTTGTGCTACTCTAATGGAATAATACTTAATTTTTTTTCAAGTGAGAGCAGGCTGAAGAGCTAATTAAAACTTCTCTTTTGCGTTTTCAGAAATGTGCATCTCATGTGCAAGTGGATAGCAGAGAGCTTGATCGCAGGAAGACTCTGCAAATGACAAATACTGTAAAAACTGTTGTGGACAATGATGAATTTGAAAAGCAGAGAACAGCTGCTATCGCAGAAGTAGCAAAGAGCAAGGAGGTTAGAATGCATGTGTTGCAGCATTTTACTTTGATTGGTCTTGTATTTTTAAGTATTTCTCTTAAATGGCAAATGCTTTCTGATGTTTGGCTGCTTATAATTCTACTCATGTATCTTTAAAAAGATGAATCAAAATTAGAGAGTCCTTTTGGATTGATAGGTACGTTCTTATTTTAATAAAGCTAATACATTTATAATGTTTTATTGTAGATATGATTTTTATTTGATGCTACTATTAAAAATGTTTTTACAGTTTAGCTAATGAGGTTTAAGGAATAAATGCAGGTTATCAATGTTCATCTGCTTTTTTCAATTCTCAAAACCCCATGATTCCCTGCATTCAGTCTGAAAGAATAGCTAGGAATTTAGTTCTAACGTGTCAGGTTTTTACATCCTCCCTTGGTTTCCCAGTTTATTTTTCAGATTTGCTTGGTAAGTCATAAAAACTAGAATTATATAGCCTTTTTACAGCCTTATTTGGGCACTGGGGAAAAAAATACCTACCTAATAAGTTCATCTTTTTTGTGTGTGTAAATTAGTGCTTCATTTGTTGATGCAAAGCATAATCATAAAAAATACAGCTGCATTAAATTTACTGCATTTTTTTCTTCTAGCTAAATGTTAAGGCTTATTTTCCTAAGTTTTGTTTACTGAATTTTTTTTTGTGCTTATCTAAAGACCAAGACATTTGGAGGAGGTGGTGGTAGTAGCAGAAGTAATCTCAGTGTGAGTGCTGGAGGGAATCGAAACAGGGAACTGTTCCAGAAAGAGAAGATAATAAAACCTGAGGGAAAGAATGAAGGTGTCTACCGAGAACTGGTAAGGTGGAAGACTTAAATGGAAACTTAAATGTGTACTATTAAAAACCAAAACCAAATGTAGTAAAAATAAAGCCAAAAGACCCTGAGGAATAAGGCCTTTCATTTCAGTTTATTTTGAAGTCTGTTTAGAATACTTAGGGTGCTTTTGTACCTTACTGAGATATTTATGAGTTTCAATGTGATTTTTGTTTAAAAAAAAAAAAAAAAAAAAAAAGTTGTCCTTTTATCAAGTAAAATTTAAAGCCAAATCCTCACAAAAGAAATGTAGTAGGGTATGTGGTATCGGACATTATGGTATAGTTTTATTTTCTTGTTTAAATAAGCTTAACAGTTTTGCATGTTAACATTTATTAATTCATTTTAGGAAGGAAGACTTTCAGCCTTCAATTTCAACACATCAAATAATATTTTAATGTAGCTTTTCTTCTGAATTAGTATTTAAGAATCTGTTTTAAACTATTTATTTGACATTGAGAAAACTAAGAGTACTCTGATATTTAAAGTAACAAAGTAGAAATACTTTTGTTGTGACATGGGAATGTCATGCTTACATGGTCACAAGTAATGTGAGGTGGTGGGTTACCATTGGAGAATCTGAACTATGCCCCTTAATCCAAAACATCACTTCCCAGTGTATTCGTAACTTTTACATACTGAGAAGTGCTCTTTGCGATCACTGTGCTGAATTAAGTGGGTATAAGATGAGCAGTTATTGAAGTTTCTGTTTTGATTACTTCAGCAATCTAAAAGTTTATGATGGAAGAAGTATTGTACAACTCTGGAGAGGACTTTCCAAGTATGCAATAACAATTAATGATTCTACTTTGAGTGACAAAAGCAGACTGAAAGAGGCACCGCAACAATGTAGTAGCTCAGTAAACCAGTATTAAAACACTGATTGTAAATATAATTTATTGTTGAACTTTTTCCACCTTATTTACTTTTACCAAGGGTTTAACAATGAGAAGAAAAGACATTTAGGAACAGGAACTGCCTGTGTTTGTAAATTATGTGTCATTATCTTGCAGCAAGAAGAGCCTCCAACAATGCTGCCTTCAGCACTGTGCTCAGAAATGTCAATATACAGTTGTAGAAATACAGGCTGAAAGGACCTCAAGAAGTCATTTAGTCATCCCTCTGCCTGGTGTAGCACCAGTGGTATACCTTGTCATTCTTGAGAGCTTGACCTAAACAGACTTTAAAAAACACTAAACAGACAGATAAAATCCCCAACAACAACAACAACAAAACCCCACAGAATTTAAATTATGTAGTTGTTTGAAGTATTGTGTTTTCTGTTTTTTTCTGTGAACTGCAAGGAATTTGTTTTGCACTGTAAAATGGCAGTACTTCCAGCTTACCAAAATTTAGTATTATGTCTTTTAGGGTATGCAAGGTGCTGTTTAGAAGAAGCATCTGTGAATCCACTAAGCCTATATAGAAAGCCTTCTTTGGTTATAAGTAATGATTTTTAAATCTTAAAGCAATGGGTAACAAATTTGTTTTGTCTTTTTAGAATAGTGACATCAAGTAGGTTTGATTGTTGACTTTCATGTATATTGTTGACTTGGGTGTATATTTAGGAACGGTTAAAGGTTTTTGATACATCCAGTGTATTACCTTCTGAGAAACCTGAAGTACTGTATCTTTACCTACAAAACAAGAAACAAAGAAGTAATTTTTCCTCTTTATTCACAGACTGACAATAGATTGCAGAGATCATTCTCCTCTCTTACAGGATATGTCCTACAATTTTCTTTGTCTTTCCAGTTTTATATAGGAGAAGCAAGATTTATGCTGTGTAAATGAAGTTGAAGGGAGAGTTTATGACAACCAAAGATACTTAAGATACTACCTCCTTTCTCAAACAGTTTCTGTATCTTGCTGTTAGCTTGGGTCTCAGACTGTGACCTATCCAAGATTTTTTTTTTATCCATAGCTGAGAGTACAGGTAGTGTGTATATGTGTCTTTGTTTCCTACTGGTCTTTGAATATAGCTGTTGTGCACAGAATTTCCACCATTGAAAGGAGGTGATGCAGCAGTAATGACTAGAAGTTCTCTTCTCATCCAAACCAACTACTTACCTACAAAGGGGAGAAGAGTGAAGCAGATTTGCTGAGAAGTACTTCTCTCTGTTGGACCCTTGTTGCCATGCAGAAGAATCTAGGAGAATGGTCCAGAGGAGGAACTATTCTATTCTGCCATTAAAAACAAGACATTATTTAGGCACTTTGAAGTCAAACTCAGGTGGGGTGATGATTCCCTGTAGACACTGAGGTCATCTTTCTGCCCTGTTGGTCTTCAAAGACCTTTTAAATTGCTATTACTTTAGTTAGTCAGTCTTTGGACAGTTAAATTAAGAGTATTGCTGAGTTTGGGAATGAAGAAACCTGCATGAAAGCATTGGAGTTAACATTGCTGAGCATGTGGGATTTGTAGCCAAGTGCTGCAAAGTCTTGCCCATTACAGTGATTTTTGCACAGCTAAGCATAGTTATGAAAGTTATTTGAGTTATTATATCTTCTGGCTTACTGTATTGAGATATCTCTGTATTGAGATAACAACCAGAAACACTGATGGTGTGTCTCTGCCCCCAAAAGCAGACCTGCTCATATCTGTTGTCCCAGAGTACACTGTATCGCTGGAATTAAGACAAAAAATGAACTCATTAAAACATCAGTAGGAATGAGGAGTGGAGAAATTACATCATAAGGCTATGGAAAACAGAGGAGAGGGTTAAATGTTATTTGTCATACAACTTTCATACAGTCGTAATTTAAATCTTGCTAGCAATAAAAGTTCATGTTCTTTTAAGCAGTGGGATAAGAGGGGGTTGTGTATCTTAGAGATTAGATTCTGTTAGGTTTGTTGTTTTGTTTAGGTTTGGTTTGGTTGGTTGTTTTTGTTTGGTTTTTTTTTTTTGGAGGGTCACAATATGGCTATTTTGGAACCTGTAGACAAAATGTTATGTTCATGGGACTCCAGTTAAGAATGTATTTGATTGCAGCAGTTGCAGTAGATGGATAACGAGCATAATTTTGGTTGGGTGTGGGATGAGGAAGGACAGAGGACCTAGTCCCATTTCATGCTCAGTGCATGTAGGTCTGTCCACACTGGAAGAGGCAGTTCTCACTGCTTTAAATCACAGTGCAGATGTAAGGTTATTTTCTGTAATTAATGCTCTGTGATTCCTGCTTTGCCTTTTTGTCATCATGCTCTATACAATTTAGAATAAGAAACTCTATTTCTGTGGAAATAAATTGTTTGTATTTCTTTGCTTTCTTCTACAGAAACTTTAGCGATTACATTTTCTCCATGTTTTAAGAAGTGTATAACTGGATTTTGTATTGTCTGTAAAAGTTGTGAAAGGGTTCAAACAGGAACAGATGGCTAGTTTTTATACCAGTGTTACTTTGAGAGATTCCTTTTAGTTTTTGTTTTGGCAAAAGTATATTACAGTCTGTCGTACTGTTCCAGTGTATAGCGAAGGAAGAGGTAGACTAGGGGAATTTTGTGCTTGAAACCACATGATATTAGAACTGAAAACTGATGAACTAAAAATCATCATAATAATATTAAAAAAACCCCTCTACTAACTAGTTGTTGGACCAAAGAGAGATCGTATGTGAAGATTTTATATAAAACTGAAATATTTATCATTGGTGAAATATGAAACAGTATTTCAATTAAAAATAACTGAAAAATTAAAGTAAAATCTGGTGGTTTTATAGAGTCTTTATTATATCTTATGAATTCTGTGTGTACCTTGTATTTCAGGTTGATGAAAAGGCTCTAAAACACATAACAGAGATGGGTTTCAGCAAAGAAGCAGCAAGACAGGCACTTATGGATAACAGTAACAGCCTAGAGGCAGCATTAAATTTTCTTCTGAGCAGCAGTAAACAGAAACCTATTCAGGGACCACCACCTAGAGGTAAAACTTTAAAAGAAATGCTTTAAAATAATGTTTACGAGGAAAGGAATTTGTGTATGGTGGATTACTAATGTTTATAGAAGGGCATATATGCATGCTTTTTTCCTGCAAGTTGGAATGCATTGCAAAGCTGAAAGCAAATGCATAGAAAAGGCTTCTGTGTATTGTATTCCTGCCAAAATTTTTGAATTTGGAGTCACAGATTTGAATATCCTTAAATGGAAAATATCTATAGCTATTTTGTTCGTGACAGAATTTTTTAAAGATAGAAAATACATTTTTTTAAATAAAATTTAAAAGTGTGTACACTCCTTTTTTTTTTTTTTTTTTTTTTAATTTATTCCCCACTCACAAATAACTTCTGATGTTTACAGGTAAAGGGAAGGGCCGAGGCCGAATAAGACCTGAAGATGAAGAGGAGCTAGGAAATGCCAGACCGTCTGCACCAAGCACACTGTTTGATTTCTTGGAATCCAAAATGGGTACTCTAACAGTAGAGGGTAAGTTATTGAAATTAATGTATCTGGAACCAATATTGGGCAGTGTTGGTGGAATTCTTTTTCCTAACTTTGTCATCTAAAAGGTGGTTCCTAGAACTTCCTCCACAGTCATCCATAAAAAAACCAAGGAGTGCTAGAGAGGTATTCCTCTCCTTTGAAGAAGGGTCAAATAAACCGCACTGCGGTGGTTTGTACTTCCGTCTTGACTGTAGAAGAGCTTGTGGTGTTTGTTTCAGGCTTAGATGTCTAAAAGCCTCAGTAATTTTGAAATAAGGTGACGTAAATCCCAGTTTGTTAATCTATCTTGATAAAGGCTCTCACAACTTAAATGGGCTTCCATGTTGTTCAGAAGTAAGTAAAGAAAAAAGCTGTAGCCACAGTCATCCTTCCTCAGCTCATAAACAGCACTTTTTGTATGCTGCCCAGTTAAGAGTTTAGTAATTATGGTAAGCTTAATTGTTTCTGTATTCCCTCTATCTGGAGTGGAAAAAAAAATATCTTTTTGGCTGCTATGAAATATCAACTGTTTTCTCCAGGTTTTCCTGTTTTAATAACTGTGAAGAAAGGTAGGATTTTTAGAAAGAGGGAAGCCAAATACTCCCTCAGATTTAAAGCAAAAGATCTGAGCTTTTTCTTTAATGTCCTTTTAGTTAGTTTTCTTTCTTAAGAAGCCATACAAGAATGAAGTCTGTGCATCAGGATGTCTGTTTAGGTCTAAATCATTCAGTACTTTGGGAACTTTAACAGACAGATGCATTAAAAGAAAAAAAAGAGGAAACTCCATACATCCTGAGGTCTCTAGAGGCTGCTGTAATATTAAAGTAAAACTCTCGATAAGCTGCGTGAAGATAATTTTTCTTTTGGATATGGCCTTGGAGGTGTTTCAGTGGCCAACATGAGATGAAAATATCTGCTTCCATTATTTAACATGAAGGTTTTGTGATGGAGTTGTAATTTTTTTCTCCCTATGAAATGACACTTTTCATAAAGGGTGAAAAAAAGGTCATACTAGTTTATATGAACCGTTTGATATTTTTGAGTTTTCTAAGGAATGAGTGCATTTGAGGAGTGACTGCATTTATATGTAATTATTTTTTTAACTTAAGTTCCAGAATAGTCTTTGTCGACTGTTAACAATGGACTCTCGCTTTGTGTATTTTCACTGGATTTGGGATTTAAAAAAAAAAAAAAAAAGTAATATGGAAAAAGCAGAAAACAAGCTTGTAGTAAATGAAAGTGAACAGCTTGCCCTGTTGGGAAAGGTATGAACGACTGTAATGTAGTAGGCACCTGCATCTGAAATGCAAGTAGAACATACCCATCACTGAGGTTAGTCGAGTGAGAAATCTTTTCTTGAATGTATTGGTTTTGTTTGTAGTTCATATGTGTTAAAAATGTGTAACTATTTGTCTTTTTTTGCTATAGCAGTGTATTTAATGTTAGCTCTGTTTGAGAGTCATTATTGAATTAGAAATGAAAAAATGAAGCCACATATACTCTCTCAGTGCATCAAACCCCCAGTTTTCTGTGAGAATTATTAGGACTATCTGTTTTCCATTAAGTACATGGCATGGGTTTTTTTCAACAGTTGTTACTGTTAGATCTTTCGGACATTTGAAGCTGCGCATTTACACTTGCTACTTGCATAAGCAGTGTAATATTTTGCAGTAATATATTTGAATATTTTTTGCAGCTTGTAGCAATTAAAAGTCAGCATATTCAGGTGGAAGGAAACACAGCAGTCTAGAAATTCAGTTCTTGGAGCTGTACAGAGGATGGCTTTATCCAAAAAAGAGGAAGCAGCAGCAAAGAAAAAGGATACATGTTTTGTCATAGAAAACTTGCCTCAACAGATGGGCTCAGGATCTAGTGACCCTGCTAGCAAACCCCAGGGTCTCTTGCTGCTGCTGGTAGAATCAGATGCTCTGTGAGACATTTTAGAGTTCACTAAACTTTTTTTTATGACGTGCTAAATTTTAACTATGAACAGAAAGGCATTTGCTTATAAATGTGATAGCTTACAGTTCTTCTGATAGCAAATACTGTATTGTTGCTGTACCTAGATTGAGTTTCATTGCAACAGTGTCTTTTTTGGCCTGCAAAACAAGTGATATAGCTAAATATTGCTTTATATTTTAGTTGGGTCTAGGTCTTTCTAAAACATTTTGCAGAAAGTGAACAAAAAAGTCAT
Organism: Egretta garzetta; assembly: GCF_000687185.1. Lineage (NCBI taxonomy): Eukaryota > Metazoa > Chordata > Aves > Pelecaniformes > Ardeidae > Egretta > Egretta garzetta. The sequence continues at coordinate 4,106,256 of NW_009259593.1, forward strand.
AGTTCCTCTTCTTATGTATGTTGTTTACAGTTTGTTTATGATGAGTGGCCACAAGTTTATGGCTTTCTTTATGAAATGAAGTTAGTTGTAGAACATCTATATCATCACTCTTCACTGGTTTTGTCAGAAATTTAAAATATTTAAAGAAAATACCTTTCCAATACACAAGCATTCTACATTAGGTGATACAATTTTGTAAACTGTTCTGGTAATGAATATAATCACATTTTCAAAAATGTTTAGGGAATTATGCTTGAGATATATCTTTTTGGCAACTCATTTTCTTTATCAAAGATGAGTTAGATTTTCACAGTAAAAAGAAATTAAAACAGTTGTAGTGTTTTTCTCTCACATTACAAGCATTGATTTTTCTTTGGGTAAGTTTTGTGCTTATATTGAGAGATTAGAGAAGGCTTTTATGTGTGAGTAAAAGACGGGTAAAGGAAAAATAATAGAAATAATCCATGTGGGATATATTCCTTTCTTATTGTCAGTAATTTTATAGTAAGTAAGTAATAGTAATTTACCAAGAATTGTGAAATAAGTGAATTGCTTCTTTTAAAATGATTTTGCTGAATGATAGTGTTAGCTTAGGGGGAGTTTTAGGATCCTTTGGGTTTAGTACATGTCTGTAACCAACATACTGTAGTGTAATAAAGCATAGTGTTATGTGAGTAAAAAAATCGTTATAGTAGCATATACACTTCTTTTTATAATCTTCAATATTGTGTTTTAAAGATAAATACACTTTGCTTTTGTGTATTTTCCCCTCTTAAATAAAAATAAGAAGATTCCATAAATGTCATAAGAAGAAAAACGTAATTTTATGAAAAATGCTTAGTCTTTGTACTCCTTCAGTTGCCAAAATTTCTGGCATATTTCATAATGTGACACACGGGGGTTTGGGTTTTGTGTGTTTTAACATGAGGTTGGCCTTTTTTAGCATTCTCTAAATGATTAATATGGAATTCCTGAGTCATGCTGTCCTGGTTTTGGCTGGGATAGAGTTAATTTTCTTCCTAGTAGCTGGCATAATGTTGTGTTTTGGATTTAGGTTGAGAATACTGTTGATAACGGACTGGTGGTTTAGTTGTTACTAAGTAGTGCTTACACCAGTCAAGGACTTTTCAGTTTTCCATGCTCTGCCAGGTGCACAAAAAGCTGGGAGGGGTCACAGTCAGGACAGATGACCCCAACTGTATGATGTTATGCTTGGTATATAAACTGGTGGGAGTTGGCTGGGAGGTAGCAAGTACTGCTCGGGAACTGTCTGGATGTTGGTCAGCGGGTGATGAGAAATTGCATTGTGTATCACTTGTTTGGTATATTTTCTTCTGTAATTATTATTTTCACTTCCTTTGCTGTCCTATTAACCTGTCTTTATCTTAACCCACGTGTTTTACTTTTTTTTTTTTTTTTTCCCCCCCGCTTCCCCCATCCCACTGGGGGAGGGGCAAGGAGAGTGGGCCAGCTGGTTAAACCATGACAGTCCTTTTTGGTCCCCAATGTGGGGCCCGAAGGCTTGAGATAAGGACAGATCTGACCAGAGTGTGTTGAAACAAATCTGTTATAAGCATTCATTATGTTAGCTTAGTAGTCGCTGGTCACAGTGTTGGTTTATTTGCTCTCAAAGCTGTTGTATTTGTTCTCAAGAGTTGTGTTATGTAACACCTTACTTGCTGTATATACTGTTTTTTAGTATTTATATGCTGTTTATCACCTCTGGGAGGTAGATTAAGGTTATTGCTTTGCTGTATTATGTAATGCTCATTTATGGTATTATTAAATTATTGGTCATGAGATCAGTCTGGTATTTGTACTCAGCATTGCCATCACCTCTCTACTTTGGGAGCCATCTGTCAGAAATTATTAATAATTACACTTTTTACTTTGTTTGTACTCAGCATTGTCATCACCTCTCTGCTTTGGGAACCATCCGTCAGAAATTATTAATAATTACACTTTTTACTTTTTCTCCTCAGAGAGCCAGCCTATGGGGGAGATGCCTTCCTCCATCTTCCCCTCATCCTCCAGGCTAATTTCAGTAGCTCTTGAGAATTTTGAATATACTTGGGATGTTCAAACCAGCATGTTCCTATTGCTATGTCTCCTGAATGTGTGTCAGGTCTTGTTTAGGCTTAAACAACTATTTAGTAATACTGTGGCTACTTCAACTCCAGTGACAGGCACTGCAGCTGAACCAGAAGACGAACCCATGCTGGTATCAGTCTCCCCCATATACAAGAAGAAATCTTGGAAGTGAAAGTCAGCTTATTTAGTAAGGGATGAAGAAGGTTCTTCTAAGTGGGCCATCACAAGAACAGGAGAAGGAAGAGGAAGAATTCCCTGCTGCCCCCCAAGGAAGAACTTGGCAGGAGGGTTCCTCCTCCTCAGAGGGAAAGGAAGAACTCATGAATGAGATGGTAACCACCCGATCTCTATCCCTGAGTGATCCGCAAGATATGCGAAAGGTTGGATTTCAGCTCTCCTGAGAGAGAGATACTCACGAGCCACCTTGTGGTTTTACCTACGTGACCATGGACAGGACATGAAGAAGTGGTATGGAAAATCTACCTTGACCCTAGAAATACGGGTATGTGAGTTGCAAGGAAAAACAATCCAAAAAGGGGGTTCTTCCAGGAACCTTTAATAGTACCATATGGCCAGTGAGAAAGTCTAATGGAGAGTGGAGACTGACAGTAGACTATCATGGCCTGAATGAAGTCACCCCACCTCTGAGTGCTGCTATGCCACACATGCTAGAACTTCAAGACAAACTGGAGTCAAAGGCGGCCAAGTGGTATGCCACAGTTGATATCACCAATGCATTTTTCTCAATCCCTTTAGCAGCAGAGTGGAGGCCACAGTTTGCTTCCACTTGGAGGGGCATCCAGAACAGCTGGAATTGACTGACCCAGGGGTGGAAACACGGCCCTACCATTTGCCATGGACTGATCCAGACTGTGCTGGAACAAGGTGAAGTTCAGTGCAATACATTGATGACATCATTGTGTGGGGCAATACAACAGAGGTTTTTGAGAAGGGGAAGAAAATAGTCCAAATCCTTCTCAAGGCCAGTTTTGCCATAAACCAAAGTAAAGTCAAGGGACCTGCACAGGAAAACCAGTTTTTAGGAATAAAATGGCAAGGTGGATGTTGTCAGATTCCAGTGGATGTGATCAACAAAATAAAAGCTCTGCCTCCACCAACTAGCAAAAAGGAAACACAAGCTTTCTTGGGTGTTGTGGTGTTTTGGAGAATGCATATTCTGAATTACAGCCTGATCGTAAACTCTCTCTGTCAAGTGACGTGGAAGAAGAACAATTTGAAATGGTACCCTGAACAATGACAAGCCTTTGAACAAATTAAACAGGAGGTAGTTCATGCAGTAGCCCTTAGGCCAGTCTGGGCAGGGCAAGATGTAAAAAATGTGGAATAAGTGGGTCGCGCTGATCACACAACGAGCTCAAATAGGAAAACCTAGTCACCCAGGAATTTTGGAAGTGATCATGGACTGGCCAGAAGACAGAGATTTTGGAATATCACCAGAGGAGGAGGTGGTGTGTGCTGAAGAGGCCCCACTGTATAATAAACTGCCAGAAAATGAGAAGCAATATGCCCTGTTCACCGATGGGTCCTGTTGTCTTGTGGGAAAGCATTGGAGGTGGAAGGCCGCTGTATGGAGTCCCATATGCGAAGTCACAGAAACTGCTGAAGGAGAAGGTGAATCTAGCTGGCTTTAGATATTGCTGAACAAGAAAAATGGTCAGTGCTCTCTCTCTCTGTCACAGATGGTGGCAAATGCCCGGTGGGGTTGGTTGCAGCAATGGAAGCAGAGCAACTGGCAGTGCAGGGACAAACTCATCTGGGCTGCTGCATTGTGGCAAGTTATTGCTGCTGGAGTAGAGAAACTGATTGTAAAAGTACGTCATGTAGATGCTCACATACCCAAGAGTCAGGCCACTGAAGAACATCAGAACAACCAGCAGATGGATCAGGCTGCTAAGATTGAAGTGGCCTTGGTGGATCTGGACTGGCAACATAAGGGTGAACTATTTCTAGCTCAGTGGGCCCATGACACCTCAAGGGCCTTCAAGGAAAAGATGCAACATATAGATGGGCTCATGACTGAGATACGGACTTGACCATGGACACTATTGCACAGTTATCCATGAATGTGAAATGTGCTGCAGTCAAACAGGCCAAGCGGTTAAAGCCTCTCTGGTAGGGAGGGCAATGGCTGAAATATAAATATGGGGAGGCCTGGCAGATTGATTATATCACACTCCCACGAACCCGCCGAGGCAAGTGCTGTGTGCTTACAATGGTGGAAGCAATCACCAGATGCCTGGAAATGTGTCCCGTGCCCCATGCCACCTCGTGGAACACTGTCCTGGGCCTTGAAAGGCAAGTCCTGTAGTGACATGGCACCCCAGAGAGAACTGAGTCAGGCAGCGGCACTCATTTCTGAAACAACCTCACAGGCATCTGGGCTTTTCTGAAACCAACTTGTTAGCATTTTTGAAGAGTTCAGAAAGTCGGCTGATTATTTTTTGAAAAAATTTTTTTTACTATTTCTGCCTTTTTTACTTCTGAAGAAGTAATAATACATGGTCTTGTACTTTCTGTTATTTGGAAGTCTGGACTTTACAGTGGTTGCTCAGTTGCATTATGTTAGTTTTTATTTTCCTTACGGAATGTGTATAGCCCATAGAATTGTGCCTCTGTTTTTATGACAGGCTTCATTTTTATCTTGCAGAGCCTACTTCAAATGGATTTTTCAAGAAATACGTAGGCATATGCTGAATTGCTGGCTTTTTGTCTCTTAAAAATGCTTTTTTTCTTTGCCAGGTTTGAGAGAACCTTGCAGTCTGATGAATTGAAACGCATCTTAAAATTCATTTATTGAAAGTGTTATTTTTCTGCCATTTTTATGCCTCTATGGTTGAAAATGATCTTATCTAAATTCTTTAGTTGTCTTATGTTCTAGGCAAACTGCTCTGACGTGTTAATAGTGTTTGCAGAGTGATGACATGTCTGCAGTGATTATACTTAGCACTGTGAACTCTTTCGTCATGAAGTCGGCACCCAAGTGTTTGCAGAAAACAGGATATATATTACTAACACCTTTTTCATTTCATTGGATCCTGTCAGTTGTTGCCAGTAGAGACACGTAGTTCTCACTTAGTATTAAAAAAGTAGTGGTCAGAAATGAAAGACACATCAGGGAAACAGCTAGAAACAATTCAAATATGTAATGTTATGCCAAGAATAAGGTTCCTTCATTGATTTTTCTGCATAGTAACTGTACTAAGGAGGGCCCAGGCAGGCAGGTTTTTCTGCATTTATATGTAGCATAGTATGATCTCCATTCAGTAAAAAGGATGATTTCTGGCCCCTTGCTGTTCCATATGGTCTCTAAAATCCTGGTTTGTTTTTTAGCTATTCAGAATGATGGCCCTTGTATATGGATAGTGGTTTTGAATAAATGAGCACACCCTTACTATTACACTGCTGCATACGATCAGGAGCATATGATTACCTGGAATGGCTGTATTTGTCATTATCGTGAGCATTGGGCTTCTGTGCTCTTCAGACAGATTGCAATTTCTCCTAAATGACTGAGAGTCTATGTAGAAGCAAAACCAAAAGACACTTTTGCTGAACTGTGAGATAAGTGTTTTTTAATTCTGTGCGGTGCCACATTTTCTTCAAGAACTGCTTATGTGATCTGGAGAAAAAGTTTCTGAAAAGATTTGTTTCTTCTCAAGCACACAGAGGATTGATTTGCTTTTCTCTGTGCAGCCCTCCTTGTTTTTCTTATCTAGTGTTTCTAGTTGCACCTGAAACCTCACTACTGTTGAGAATTTCTAAATTCACTTGTAGATTTGCAGTAACCAGGCAAGGTGGTTACGCTTGCGAACAAGAACTGTAGAACAGTTGTTTAATTTGTTATCTTTGATTTGTTACCTTTTCATAGTTGGATTTAGACCAAGTAGAACAATATTTATGGACTGAAATACCTTTCTAATTTGTTTAGGAGGTACTTCTATTCCTTTTTAGAGATAAGACAGCACATTAAGCTTTTTGTTTGTTCATTTTTTAAAGAGGTACAAAGTAGTTATGAGAAAGTAAGGAGTTAGTCTTTTACCCTGTAAGTGGTGTCTTGTGAGGCTTTTTACATGTCATCACCTTTTTTTTCAGAGTTAATGAAAAATTGTTTTAAGTAATTACATCTGCCATGACTCCATGATCTGCTAGTTCTTTAATTGTAAAACACAACATACAGTAAGCACATGTTATTTAAATGAGATGCAAAGAATTAAAACAAACAAACCCATAGTTTTATACTGCAGATTTATTTGTTTTTAACTGTGAATGGTTGGTGACAGCTATGAAAATATTTCTGTGTTGAAATTAAGTAGTTTGAGTTTTGGTTGGAGAGAGAAACCTGCTGACTGTGAGAGATAACAGAAATAGTAGACAAAACTGCTGTCAGTTAGCTGCCTTTGCTTGCACTTGGATTATTTCTCCTACTGAACACAAAAGATTTTTTCCATTAATCTTCTGCTTATTTTTCTTTTGTTATGAAGAACAATTCATCTGTCTTTACCAGCTTAAATAAGTAAACACAAGTATTATCAGGGAGAACAAAACAGTGCCAAGAGCTCTGACTATAGAATTAAGGAATAATGGACAAAATGCTGAGAACCAGGCATATTTCAGACATTTTCTCTCTCTTCGGTTCTTAGGGATTGAGAACAGGCTGGTGCTTCCATCTGCTCAGGATCCAGAGCCACAAAAGCTTTTGTCAGACATCTACGTCTTTGAAAGACTCAAGCAAAGATCAACTTTAAAATAATTATTTATTTGTTATTAGACGGGGTGGGTGGTGAGAAACAACAATCATTTCGGTTAGAGCATTGACCCAGGATGCAGAAGGCCAAAACCTTTTCAGTTTCAGATTGTACAGAATTGCCTCTTCAGTCCTCCCAAGAGACAGGTTATGCTTCGGGTGGACATTTTGTGCTCTTCCTGATAAATGAACCTCCTGTGAAACAAACTACAGCATTAATGGGATCACAGCAAGTGAGAGGTAGCATGTCTGTGTAGTCTGTTAACAGGGCCACTTCAGGAAAAGGGGGAAAGTCATAGGCTGTAGTCTCTGTTCCTTGTTCCAATAGTTAGGCTTTGACTGAAACACAAATTTAGATATGTAGTTTTGATTTAAAGGTGGTGAATTAATTCTACTCCAAGGTTAATTGTTTCAGCAATTAAAGATCAGTATTTAAAAAAAAAAAAGCAACAATTTTTCATTTCTAATCTGAATTTTCTATACTCAGCTTCTAGCTGCTGTATAATGTTACCCCATTCTTACCATATAGAGAGCTATCAAAATATGATTTCCTAGTAGCTATTTATAAGACATAATGAACCTGTATTTTATCCATCAGCTAGTGTGGCTTGAGCTTTTCTAGCCTCTCATCAAAGACTCTTTTTCCAGACTGCTCTCTTTTCTCAACAAACTCATTTATCAGTTTTATTCTTCAAATTTGCATCCCATAAGTACAGACCATAGTCCTGTAGGGTTTTGAATGATGCTGTATAATGTCAGTATCACACGGACTCTTGCCTCCGCTCACTCTGCATCTTGAGCGTCCCACCTAATTTAGCTGCAGTTACCCTTATGTTCTCTGCTGCCAGTGTTGTCTGCAGGAGATAAGTAACAAGAGGTGCTGACTGTGTAGGAGGGTTTGCAAACAACTGCCTTTGGCAGAGGTTTTCTTACTAGCTCATATCACCCAAATTTCCCTCTGAAGAAATAGGACTTCAGTGGAGCGTGAGCATTTATCACAGGCAGAAAGACACACACCCAAACTCTTAGGGAACCAGCCCCAGAGATGTCCAAAAGAACAGGGCATTGTGCTTTCAGATTTGAATTTCTGTCCTCCTACTTAACTGCTTATGCTTGAGGTAAACCAGGATGTGTGATGTGTGTGGGTTTTTTGTTTTGTTTTTAGAAGGTGACATACTGGTGGATAGTTTGGCCTAGTACATCTTGTCTAATTTTAGCAGCCTTTTTCTTGCTTTAGTTCATTATGATTTATATATTACCACAATAAATTAAAGGTTTGAAATAAGTAGGTAATACAATAGAATATAATTGCAAATTTGTTTCATTTCTTGTTCACACAGTTTATTTGAATATCTGGGGGTGATGCAGCTTGGGAGGAAAAAAAGACTAACCTTTTGGAGTTAAAGGGAATTTGTAACATTTGGTATTTACCAATTAGTAGCCATGTTTTCAACACAGTGCTCTATTGACAGTAAGGAATCCAATTTGTGAAATAGTCATGTTTATTATGCAGCTTTACTTCTAAAAATTGAATTTCAGTCAGTGTTAATTGTGAACATCAAGAAAGTCAGACTTATTTTTGTTACAGTATTATGTTAGCATTGGTGACATATGTTAGGATATTTTTGTATTTTTATTTTGTCAGTAACTTCTTTTTAAATATATGAGAGAAAAATATAGCAAATTTCATATATTTAAAGAGTAATAAAATTATCCATTTTTGTTTCAGTCCTTTAATCCTGTAAATTCACGTTTGTAGTGAATGCAATGGCAGAATGTTTTGGTGTTTTATTGCCACTTCTTTATTAATACTATCATCCTCCTCAGCTTGTGTTTATTTTGTTTCAACAGAAACATGAACTCAGGTTCCAGTTCCTCAGTGTTACTATGTTTCGGAAAAAATGATATTTGTATTTATGTAACTTGATAAAGCTCTTCAATAACTGGAATCTCAGTCCATGACATGAAGTGTGTCCAAATGTATTATTAATTTCCTTCCAATTTTTAATCTTTTGGCCAGGACAAGATAGATAATGCCTGGGGGTAGCTGTCTCAAAGACATGCTTTCGTAAAGTTGCATAAAAATATAATTCAATTGAAAGAAGAAACCCAAATCATTGCTGCTGATGTGGGAAAGGTGGCTGTCTTTGAGTTTAACCACATTATTAAACATGATAAAATCCATGGGACAGAGCTACAGGAAACCATACTACTTAAATTCCATTGTGCATGGAACAGTGCTTTTTTAAATTGCATTGGCTGGGACTTCCAACTGCAGCAGGTCCTGCTGGTTTCTTGTAAGCAAGGGATTAGTTCTGTACAATCTTCTTGGGTCGTCACATACAAAAACTGAAATGAGTAAAATAACCTGAGTGATGGTTTCAAACTGAAAAGTGCTAGTTGTCATCTTAAAACTACCCAGCAGATGACAAAAGCCTTGTCATTAATTTCAAAATAGATTTTTTCCAGACTATGTTCCCAAATGTCCAGTTACAGTGATGATGACTGGGCTGATGCATCTCGCTGTTTGACAGAATAGCATACCAAATCTTCTTGTAAATGCCAAATTAATATTTGTTTGTTACTGCCCTGTAGGAACTATTACTTTTCTGGGAACATTAGCTAATGGTTTGTTGGAGGTGAGGCAAGAAGAAGTAGAAGCAAGGAACAGCAGCTGCAGTAGACAATCTGTGAATTACATCCCTTATTGCTTAACTTTCTCTGTTAAAGAAGCTTTAGATTCCCTTCATTTTTTTGGTGATCAGGCCAGGCAGCACAAATTCATGAAGAACCTGTAATATTCTCGTCTCTACTAAACTTTTTCGTTGACTACTGTTGACCAAGTAACATCTACTGTTATTCAGCAGTTTCCATTTGTGAACAAGTTGTGCTTGAATGTTAAACGATGGGTTAACATGTTCTGCTCATCAAGGCTGTTGTGCATGATGTAGTCCCCTGGGAAGCTTTCAGCACAGTAACGTTGTCTTTGTAGAAGACATCAGTTTACTACATCACAGACTACAGTTTTTACATCTCTTAAGGTTAGAGTAGAAAAATGTCAGGTGTTTTGTGAGAAGCTTTTGTATGTCACAGTAAATAGACATAGAAAAAAACATGCTTATGCACACTGTTTTGAAATTCTGTAGTCTTCTTTCCATGCTGTCTAACATTCAGTATTTTTTATTTTAATTTTCCCATGCTATTTAAAAAAAAACCCTGTAACAGAAAGTGCCGACACACTTTAAAGTCAGCTTGTTGGTTTTTGTATCATGATCACATTATGTTGGGTGGAAATAATTTATCTGATTATCCAATAGTCCTGCTTTTGCAACTGTTGTATTAGAAATTCATTGTTGTTAAATAGATCTGCAACAGATGGCCATTTCTATTAACATACTGCTAAAATTTCTGTTGCTTGAAGAAAGGAGGTAATAGGAATTCTTCCTAACTACTTAGTTCTGGGTGGAGCTATTAATTCCAATGTTTAAATGTGTTGCTATTTTTTCTTAACAGTTACTCTGTTTCAAACCTCCATGCTTCTTTGTGGAACAGTGGGTTATATCTAAATAAAAATTCTTAAAGTCCTATTTTACAGGTAATTCTTGTTAAGTAGATGAATAGCATTTGAGTTCTGAATTCTTTCTAGATTTTGAAGATTAGTATTGCCTTTCTAAAGACAGAAAATGCTGTCTCACATGAGAATGCTTGTAACTTTTTATTAGAAAGCAGGTCAAAGAGGTGGAAAAAGGGTATAAAGAGAAGATCTCTGCAGCTGTACAGAAGTAGGTTTCTCAGAGATCTATTATATCCAGATTTTTTGTTGTCTAGTAAAACTAGCCATTTTCATTAAGGAACCTGGACAACAGTTAAACTACTTACTAAAAGGTATGAAATTGAATGGAAATTTCAGTAAACTTTTTCCAATTATAGAAGAACACGCATATGTTTCACTTTTCCCTCAAGGCTTTAACTAAAGTATTATAACTGCTCTGCATGCTTTGGGGATAAATCTTGCAGTTGTACGGAGTACTTGTATGTACTAGATGCTGTCTGAAGTGACTACCCATCTCAGCTCAGAAAACATTTCTTAATTTAGAAAAAGGTCAAAGGACAGCCCTCAAGAGGAAACATTTAAATTCTAAGTCAATCCTAAAATCCTGCCAACTAGCAAAATATTAACATGCCCAATCTAGTCTTTAGCCCATTTCTACTTTTACTGTTGGAACAACTTTCCCCTGTGTGAGTGACTTTGTTTAATGAATTCCATGTTACAAAATAGTAAAAAAGTTTATAATGAAGTATTTTAGAATTCTGTACACATCTGTCTTTAATGGTGTACACAAGGCAGTAAACATTCAGAGGTCAAAACCAGTTCAGTCATTTCATGTGTAGTTAACATTAGGAATAGACATGAGAGTTTAGGCTGGGAATAGGAAGAGTAGAAGCCCAAGGATTTTACTACCAGAGGAGAAGAGGTATAAATTAGGAATGTCATGCATTAGGAAGATAAGCCTTTCTAGATGATAGGAAATCTAGAAGATGGGTGGGTATTATACAGGAGTAGGAAAATATAATGAAGATACTTACAGGAAATGTTACATATATAAAATGAAGAAAACCAGTATTCTCATGTTCCATTTCTAAAGGAGGGATAAAGACATACTTCTAAACTTGAAGGATTTACTCTAAAAAGAATTAAAATTTTAAATGTTACAAGATTTAAAAAGTCATCTTTTTAAAAAGAAAATATTTGTGAAATTCTTGATTCTTTCTGAGTAATATATATTTACGTATGCATACATTAAAAAATTATTGGTTTCAAAGTCATACATTTTGTAGTAAGATGTATTTTTATCAAGATTATGATGATGCTAAGCCTCACGTATGCTTATGTCACTTTAAAAAAACTCCACTAAGTCACTTAGTCAAACCTTTTTGACGTCTAAAAGGGTAAATCAGGTGTATGTAAAAATAAAATTAGATTCTTAGTAGCAAATTTAGTCAAATTGATAAAAATTCTTTGAGCTATTAATAAAGTGATGCTTGGAAGTTTTGGGGGGGTTTTTTGTTTTGGGGTTTGTTTTTTTTTTTAAAGCTAAAATTTACATTTTGATTTTAACTCTTGCCATGTAGCAAGTAATTACAAAAATCAATACACTTGTTGTCAGGTATCAACATTCATTTATTGTAGTGGTAACATGCAAACTGAAGTTTTTCCTTCCCATAGGAGTGTATGCAGGGCCAGGCAGCAGAGAGCCTGGGTACATAGTCCCACCAGGCTCATGCACGTGCACAGTACATACGTGGCCAACTGCCATGGATGGGCACAGGCAAGAGAATGACACCTTTTCAGGCATCCAGATGACACAAAATTGCTCATACAAATGTGAATCACTCTGATGGGTTTATGCTTTCCTTTTCAGTCCAGTTCAAAGTCTGCTAGCAGATCTCATACTCAGCCACCCACATGCAGACACTCACATAGGTGTCTCCTGCTTCCTAGACCCTTGACCTCGGATACCCACCTCAGGCACCTCTTGTCCAACTTGCTGGCTAGTACAGCCTGAAGTTTGCAGCAGGCTACACGAACATACTTATGTAGGTCTGTCCAGTATCTGAGTCCAGACCCGTGGTCTCTGGTAGATGGCCTTCAGACCCATGGTCCCTCCAGTTTTCAGCTGCAAGGTCTTTTTTTGTCCCACTTAACAGCTTATCCTGTCTCAGGTTCACTAGCAGGTTGAAAACCGTGTCCCCTCACATATGCAGTGGAGAACTTTATGATACAGAAGGTTTTTAGAAACAGAATGTAATGCAGAGATGAGACAGGCTACAATGATCCATGCAGGAGTTGATCTGGCAAATGTATTGACCAGGAGCCTGCTTACTTGCAACTGTCCTGTTTAATCTCATCCCTCCTTTATTTTATCATGCTTATTCCTCCTGGATTCATCTTGATCTTTCTTCTCTTTTGGCTCTTTGCCTAAACATCCCAAGAAAAATTCCATGTTTTCCTGAAAAAAAATTTAATTCCATAAAACGTTTCACAGATTCCTCACATGGCTCATTGATCAGGCTCTCCAGAGTTCTGGGCTTTGTTACTATTACCGTTATCTACGGTTTGTCAGCTGTGTTCTTTTTATGACTTCTACTTCTTGCCTATGTCTTTTATGCTGAACAGCTGTTAACAAGTTGTTTTTACAGAACATTTCAATTCAGATTAAAAGTATTCCTTTTTTTCTCCTCATTTTTCCTTCCTCTTCCTTTCTCCGTGTTGGAATTCCATTTTTCTGTTTTAAATGGCTGTTATTCAAGTGAATTATTGATGGGAGAAATTTATGCCCAGCTTTTCTCATACTGGTAGTTAGTTTGGTTCTAAGTACAGCCCAGAGTAGTGCAGGTTTTCCAGTAACTAGGAATTACAGTTTAAATATCTCTGCTAAATTTTCTCTGTACGATTCCATTTCTGTATCACAAAGGTAAATACTGCATGTTTTTCTAAATAATACGGTTGCTTTATCAGTTAGGGTCTGAAGCACTATTTCTAAAATATGTTTGTGTGAAATATGTTAATAATTAAATAATTTTTTTTCTTTGTAGAACCAAAATTGCAATTTCAGCCACCACATCAAGTACAGCACAAAGTTATGAATACAGAACAGAATGGCATCAAAGAGAATCATTCAAGACACATTTCTCGCAATGACATGAGACAGCCAAGGAATGAGAAACCCCCTCGTTTTCAAAGGGATATTCAGCATTCAAGGCAGGCTTTGGAAGGTGGTGGATTACCAAGAAACAGAGGTCCTGAAAGGCACAGCTCTTTAGAACATTGGACAGATGAGAAAAATAAAAGTGACAGACATTATCCTAGAAATGATAGGCCAAAGGATTTGGGTTATCCCATAGCCACTCACCAGAGTGATTTTACTTTCAAAAAAAGAGAGAACAATATGCAAAACAGAGTAGGAAAAGGGGTATCTTTCACAGAATTCAAGGAGAACTCTGCTGCTCAAGATACTACAGACAACAATAACCAGAAGCGTGGGAAAAGGGAAAACCAAATACACAATTCTGAAAATTTTTGTGATAGGAAGGCACGAACAATAAGTAGTGAAGCCTTTATGGTAAAAAGTGAGCAACATTTTGGTATTAATAATGATTACCAAAATCCTGGTAGAACTGATAATTTCAATGCTGTGCCAAATGGAGATACTGAGCATCATCAGAAAGGAAGACGAGTAGGACCTATCAAATCATCAGGACCCGCTACAATACCTTCTTTTGATGATAAAACATTGTATTACAACACTGGTCCCAAAAGGAGATCTGGGCCCATCAAACCAGAGAAAATATTAGAACCATCAATTCACATGGAGTATGGAAAAAGTTGGAGACCAGGGGATGAATGTTTTGCTCTTTATTGGGAAGACAACAAGGTATGCCTTTGCCAAATGAGAAGTACCTCAAATTCTACCTTTAATGTTTTCTTACGCACATGTGGGAGATAAAGCATGCTAGCACAGAGACACGGGGCTTTGTTCACAGGTGTGTGCTGTACTTCTTGACTAGCTTCTTAGTTTTGTTTTTTTTAATTTTTATTTGAGATATGTCACACATACTCATTGTGTGAAACTTTAAGAACTTAAATTAAGTAATCTTGAAGGTGATTTTTTCTGTCATTTAGGTGGAGTTTAGGATGACTAAGCTCCTGACTGAAGCATTTGACTTAAGTGCCGAAAATTTGAAGGGATGAGTATAGATCTAGGTACCCATATTCTTTTCCAAGGAACGTGATGCTGTGCTATCTAGAATAGTCTGTAATGGTAGATATGTAATGCCTTTTCCTAGAATAAGTCAGCGTGCAACCTTTACTA
>NW_009259593.1:4121016-4125169 GCF_000687185.1 Egretta garzetta
CTTCATAGGAAGGAAACAGCAAAAGGCTTAATTTTTATTATCACTGGTAGACTATTAGCTGAAGAATTTGTGGAACAAACGAGTTATGCTGCCTGATAGATTTGTTTTACTGAATTTTAAAAGTCTAAATACTTCCTCTTCAGTTGTTTTTCCTACTAATAGGATTTCTCTTGCAGCAAGATGCTTTCCTTTCATCTTCTCCTCCTTTCCTAAAAAAGTTTTAGGGTGGGTTTTTTGAATCAATGTTTTCTGTTCAGGAGTTCTCTGTCACTCTTCTTGAGTAGTTTCATCAGGTATTGACCCTTTCTGATAATCTGAGAACTACCATAAATATTACTGTTCTTTGAATAGGTTTTATTCCTACCATTTTCTGTCTTTTTTTTTGTTGTTTATGTTATGTCATTTATTTAAGGTTTTTCCTGTTTTGTCCTTTTTTGGTAGTTGACATATAGCGAGTTGACTCTCTGAAATAGGAATATGTAGCTTGGGTGGATGGACTATTGTGAAATATAATGGCATATTATGGAATTGTTTTGTATTTTGAGAAGCATATTTGCATTACTGTGAGATGATTTTTAAAATTCTGGCAAGTATGAAACTTGCAAAATAAGTAGATATGAGGTAATCCCAGACTGTTACCTGAAAAGTATTCATCATATTAGGAGGAGGCTTTTTTGAGGGCTATTGGTTTTTTGGTAGTTCTAACACGTAATGCTGCTCACATCTAGGGCAATTTTTAAAATGTGATGATAAAATACAGTATTGAGCTTAACCATGTTAGGAAGCAGTGATTTCTGTGTTCAGTAAGATAAAAGTGATTGAATATCTTCAAGAAAGCTGACCTGTGTTTGCATAAATGTAAAAAAAAAAATCCAGTTTTGTATTTAGAAAAAGGACTTTTTGAAGGGGCAGTTTTATCATATTTTATCATATTTTATTATGTTTTAAAATAGGTATATATTAGTATGTACAGTGTATGTGGCTGGGCACTTATTGATACATGTATTCTAAGAAAAAAGTTGTACAGTAATACTTCTCTGTATACAACAGCATTTGTGTTTAGTGATGAATTTGTTCTGCCTTCAGAAAAACAAACCCAAGTCTTTTAATTGTTCAGTCTAGTTTCATAAGCTGCATATTTTCTCAATGAGTATTCTGAATGCATTCTATCATGTCCTTACACTCTACCATGTGAAGTTTAATACATGTGTTTTAATACCTGGTGTAAATATTACTCAAAATATAATACTGACTAAGGCTAAATACATATATACACACATATAGATGAAAAGGTAGTTGTTAAGCTGTTTGTGGTATTTCAGGTAGTATTTTATGACCTTTGAAAATTTCTCTTTTAAGTTCTACCGGGCAGAAATTGAAGCTCTCCATTCTTCTGGGACAACTGCAGTTGTTAAATTCTGTGATTATGGAAATTATGAAGAGGTGCTTCTCAGCAACATCAGGCCTGTTCATGCAGACACATGGGTATGTGATAACAAATTGTATTAAAAACATAAACTACATAGTCTGTACAAAATAGGTAACCCCTCAGAAATTAATGCCCACTCATGCAAAGAGTGCTTATTGCACGTGTAGAACAATAGTTAAGCAAATACACAAACACAATCTCAACTTTTAGTTGTCTCTATGGAGCTTGATAAAAGTGTATTATCATGTGGTATTCCTCTTGTATAATAAATTTCAATTGTATTGTTTGAACAATTGACCTGTCAGCCAAACAGCTTTATGCGTATTTTCTCTCTAAAACTTGTTGCTTGCTTTATTAAACATGGTTTTCGGTTTTATTTCATGTACATTGTATGTTGTTCTGTAAAGGTTAGGAAACAGTCTTTTAAAATATATATTCTGAAGGTTTTTACTACATATGTATGTATGGCTAAAAATAGACATCTGTATCACTTTATTTTGTATTACAATTTTATTCTTGTTTCAATGATCTCTTCTTTGCCAAATATTGTGGTGGAGGTCTATGCCTCAAAATTTGTTTTATGAGGTTTAGAATGTATTAGCCTTATGGAAGTTGGAAATTTCAAAAGGCTTTATTTGTGAATGTCATGAAAATAGAGGTACATTTTGATTTAAAAAAAATATATCAGGAGTGCACAGTTCTTTGCTGTTTACTTTTACTATAAAAAGATGCACAAAAATTATTCATATCTGTATATTGATTCCTTAATGATTGGTTGACTGTACTTACTTTCATTTCTTACCTCTGGGTTATATAGCCATATTACTACTGCTGCAGAGGCTGAACAGTCAACTACTGTTTCCTGCCAGTGGTCTTCTAACTTGTGTTCTTGCTGTAGCTCTCAGACACTCTTATGGCTTCTGAGATGGCCTTTTTGTACTTAAAAAGATACCTGAAGCTTTTCCCAGCTGATGCATTTCTGTTTCTATGAAAATTTTCCATTTTCTCTCCCCCCCCCCCCCCCCCCCCTTTTTTTTATCCCAGTAGCTGAGCGGTAAGGTGCTAGTTTCTTGCTGTATGATTGTACTTATTTTGACCCTCTTTTTGGGTTAATAATCAGCCTTTTCTTCACACTTTTGATTACAAATCTTGAGGAGTGGCTTTAATTTTACTTTAACCTTCTGAAAGTTATCTCTCAGTCTAAGAACTTGAGCTGGTGTTAAGACTAAGTTGATCTAGTAGTGAGGTGACTTCCTGCCTCTTCTGCCTATCTCTGACCACATGTTCCTCCTGTTACTTCTCCTCCCATGTTGGATCGTCAGTCATCTATCTATAGGATGAGTTGAATGAGATGGACCTCTTTCCCCCACCCCCATTTTCATTTGTTTTATTTCAGTTAGTTTGTTAAAGCTGACACAAGATGGTGGGACAATGTATGGAGAGTGGATTCTGCTGCTGAAGTAGCATAGTCCTAACGTCATACTGCATCCTGATCTAGTCACTGAGGCTTCCTCAGTTGTTACTGGGGAGAAAAGAGGATTTTCCAAGGACTTTTCATTTCTGAATGAAATGAAAGATATGTTTTCTCAAGGTTCTTTTTTCTCTCAGGGGAGCCTAGATGAATAGCATAAATTCAAACTACTAAATTTCAGTCATTATAGTTATGTAGGACAAATGCCACCCAACATTTTCACAGTAAACCAAGGTTTTTTTGGTTTCTTTCTGAACTTTTACCGTTTTCTTGCTAAAAGGCTCTTGCACCTATAGGATTTTTACAGGAGGAAGTTGATTAGCATCTTGCTCTTCACTTCTCTGTGTTTGGATGCTAACTCTACTCCTCATTATGCGTTTGCAGTTCTTAATCACCCATTGGACCCATGCTCTGATACTCAGGTTTGTCTTTTAAGCTGAACACTGTTGGTCACTTTTCTTTGACTCAGTGTTCATATTATATAAATCTAGATAGCACACACAAGTGTAAAATGAAGTTCTCATGCTGCTCAATACTTAATTCTTTGTCATAAGATTTAAGTAACTTTGTGATATTTCCTCTTTACAAGAGAACAAAAAAGATTTTAAACTGACTTCAATAATTGCTTTCCTTTCACTGACCAATGTTATCAGCAACAATGAACTTGTTTTATTAGAAGTGTTATGCTGAGTTTTATTTCAGTCCTTCCAGGTAACTTCCAGATAGCTAAGTCTTTCTTAGCTGGCTGTACTGAAGGCTTGTTACTAATGTAGAAATATACCATATGTGAGTTCTGATGTCCTAATATTGCCAGGTTTTCAGACTCCTTTTTGAAAGAGTTGTTGATATTAAAAAAAGATTTAGTGAATTGACTTAAAGGCATAAATTTAGTCTATATGTTAGAATTGATTATTCTTTCCTGTTTTCTCCAGCACACTTTTTGGTACTCATGTGTTGAATTTATGGTTTTTTCCAACAAATATGAACTGGTGAAAGTATATCACTGGGAGAAAGGGGAAAAAAAAAAGGCAACAAGTTGCTCAACTAGTCACTTAAAAAAAACAGCAAAAATATCACAGTGTCCCGATTTTGATGACTGTTGTTTGTTTAGGCACCTGAGCTTCTGGTGTACTTTTGGCAACCTTTACAATTATTAAAAATAGTAAATTAATGTCAATTCTTTACATTGTTAGTAGGTTTAATATAATTTTGTCTTCAGCCCCTGCTGGTTAACATTCTGCTCTCTATTCCTG
>NW_009259593.1:4125202-4130140 GCF_000687185.1 Egretta garzetta
CCTGCTGACACTCTAATACTGAACTACACTGCGTTAGTACAAGTTTTGTGGTTTTGGTGGGTTTTGGCTGGTGTTTGGGGTTTCTGGGCAGGTTTTTTGGTTGTTTTCTTTTCTTTTTTTCTTGACTGTAGATCGAAACTGCCTGATACTCTCAGGATACATTGTGCTTTCCACTTTAATGGAAAAAGAGTTACTAGATGATCTTAAGACTCCCTGATAATTGATTGTGTACTGTCCATCACCCAGTTTGCCCTGAGTTCTTGTAAGTTTTCAGTCCCTCTGACACCTAATGTGCTGCTATTTGTCTTTCTGATGGCTGTAAGTATAAAAGATACAGCTGTGTTTTACATAACATAAATCAAAACGCTAGCAGGGATTTTTTTTTTTTAACAATCACATACAATACCCATATAAATATATGTAAGAACACTAAAACTGTTTTTTTCTTAGTACTTGCAAAATATGTCTTAGGTATGCAATTCAGAAATATTTTTAATAAAATTCCATTTGGATTCCACTGTTTTAGAGTTCTTCGAAGTATCGTGTATGTAACACTACAATACTGTATCCTTCTATTTCTTCAGTATAGCAGGGGTCTCTTAATGAAAATATTATAATCCAGGTGAAAAAATTCACTTACAAGCCATTGTAGAAATAAGAACTGCTTGGTTTTTTCTTGTAAAATATGTAAGATTATACTAACAACTGAAAAGCATGGAACATTAAGGGCCTTCCTGACTCACTTAATAGTTTGTTCTGTGGAAAAAAAAATTAAATAAAGTTAAGATAATACTTTCAACTTTAAGTCTTAATTTTATTCTCTAATTTGTAGGATTTTCTTTCCTTAATAAATTATGGAAATGTGTAGCCTAAATACTTATCTTGTGATATTTTTCCCCAAAGCCAAATCCTTGCTTTCCCTTTTCCATTGTGCATTTCCTTAGTCACGCGATAGGCTTTGTTTCACCATTTACACTATAATTACCCTTTTTGTCCCCCTATTATTGTATGAAGGAAATAAAGATTTTAGTTTTCCCAGCTTTTTATGTTATGGCCTTATTCTGATTGGGCTCAAAACAAGCTAGAATTCATATGAACTTTCTGCTTACAGTAATTCGCTTAAAAGTAGTAAATATGAAATGAAGTCTTTAGTTTAGCTTAGTTTCCTCTTCCTGTATCTTGCACTGCCTAAAGAGGTAAGAAGGCAAAAATTACTATCAAGGTATGCATAATCCTAGTTCTTCTATAATCCCTTTTGTTATGTGGAGACTGAAAATCCACTTTGCAGCTTTCCTCAACTCGTTCCTCCAGTAAGGAATGAATTGAGGAAAGAAAATACCAAAGGGTCTTGGATTACAGTTAACTCGTGCTGGCAGACATTTGAGAGCTCAAATTTGGTAATGTTGTGTCTTGTACCTCACAGAGCTCTAAGAGCTTCTGGAGTTGAGTTATCTAAAATCAAACTATAATTCAGGGCTTTCTTATACCTGTCCCCTGTTTCAGGTAAGTAAGGCAGTAGTCCTGTGAGTTTTCTGAAGGTGTTCGAACCTCTCTCCGGCAATGTAAAGATCAACACTGAAAACCACCAACTGGTAAAGGCTTACAGCTGCCTCTTTAAGCTGGAGAAGACTTTTGCCTGTCTGTTTTATGGAGCTTTAGAACCCATTCCAGTTTCTTGATTTATGACAGGCAATACTTGAAGGATTGGGTGCCATTTCTTTATGGCTTTTCAGCCTGGACAGCCTTGGCATCACACTATGATCTTTCTGTGTTGTGTGTCAAGCAGCAAGTCTTTCCCAATGAATAATTAAGTAGGTGCAGTACATAAATGTGTCTTGGTTGGATCTCTTACCTAGCTATACTGAAAACAAGGCTGTTAAAAGAGAATTGTACAGTCTACTTAACCAGTACTAATATTACTGTAGAAAAAATATCCCTATCAGACAAGAATTTGATGACTTTAGTTATTTGGCTTCTGTACTGTTAGGAAAATCTCTAGAATAACGTTACAGTTCATAATTCCTGATTGACTAAATGAATGAAATGAAGGCTGAATATTTTGGACTACCCTTCTTCCTGAGTCATGGTGCATGTTTGTTAATTCATTTTAATCTAAGAAGTTACTAGTGTCTACAAAAGGTCATCTTTCTGCTTTATTAAAACACCTTAGATGCCTAAGCAGGGGTTTTTTTGGGATGTGCCTCATTTTCCATCTCACCAGTATGTGGTGGTTTCAGTTGCCTCTGTCCTGCCAGGCTGAAAAATGACTTTTCATAATCTGTCCTGAACATTTTTAAATTTTTTTACCAGAGACTTTTTTTTTTTTTTTACTTACTGGAAATGTTGCCTTAAATTTTATCACATCTTTTGCAGAACATTGTCATACATGCCTTCACACAGAATTAACCTTCAGGTTCTGTCAGGTTAATTCTTTATGTAATTTATTTATTTCCTTAGCCGCCTTTTAGGAGGCATATTTAGAGACAAGTGTTGTGGAAAGCATTTCTCCTGGTAAACTACTAGTAAGTATTTTTCTTTAGCACCTCTATTCTTTGAGAAACTATATAGTTTTTCAGACTTACCTTGGTGTATGCATGTTGGAATATAGACATATGATCAGAACTTAAGTTAACTGTTCCTCTGAAAGTTACTGGCCCTTAGCTGCAATGTAATAACTGACACTTAAAGGTGGTTAAGGAACTGCAGTTTACTTTTTAATAAACTAAAAGCAGGAAAATTTCAGTTGAGAGGAGGTAATTTATACTAAGTGGGCATAAACCAACGGATTTCAATTTTCTGTCTATCATTAGGCACCGCAAAATACATTTTAGTCTTCCACTTGAGCATTTTGTATACATCGGAATATGAAATATCATTGCAAATTATTGCCAGCTGTACAAATCAGATTAAGGACACATTCTTCTTGGAGTTTGTAGTTACTGAAAAAAAGTTGTGACAGTTAAAGCAGGATACTTGGAGCATTACACTGTTCTTTTTCTTCCCCCCCCCCGCCCTCCGTTATTAAATGTAATTGCATACAGTGATGATTGATGATTCATTATTTGGAGACTGCATATGTGCTCTTTAGTTTGTTTATTTTGAGAGAGACTGTTCCTCACTAAACACTTTTAATTTAAAGTGACTTGCAATTTTGTTTTGAGATAGCTTAACCTGTTTTATGTATTGTGTTTGATCCTGTTGTCATATGATTAAAGTTCTTCAGATTCTTGTTTTGCAACTTCAGAAGGATTTTACGCTTGGATTTCTCTGTATTGCGTGTGTTGAGGTGTTGAACATGTTGAGTATATAAAAGAAGTTTGATGTGTAAAAGTGTCTGCACTATTCTCTTCTCATTTCCCTGTCTCCTTCACATTTCAGTGTTCTGAGTTTGTTCACATTTAATAGATGTAATTTAAAGGTTTTTAATTGAAGAGGAAACTCGAGGAATTGGCATACTGTTCCTGACTGCTTTCTAGGGAAGAGACATATGATACTGTTGGCTTGGTATCTCGGAAGAGAAGCTATGAGAAACCTAATTTGTAGCGGGGTATGTGTATATGATTCCAGATCTTGCTCCCTCTTATGTATACAGCGCATGTTGAAGAGACATATTACTTAATATACTAAAGTTTCTTTGTATAGGGATGGTTAATGTCTGGAATGCTTGGGATTTTTTCGCCTTGTTTGATGACTTGCAAGTGTTAGCAGTAACACTATCTGTAAATAAGAAATCTTCCACAAAGTAAGAACTCCAAAAAATAAAAAAAGTTGACTGTGAAGGCAGTTTTTTGCAGAAAGGTGATTAGTTTTTTCTTCATAGATGTTAAAGCACATGAAATTATTCCTTTTGGGGTGGGTTGATTGGTTGGTAGGGGGTTTTTGGGGTGGGTGGGTTTGGGGTTTTTTTGAGATGTGTTTTTCTGCTTCTGTTGGCTTGCTTGCTTAGAGTAAATTTTGCAAGGTTTGTAACAATGACAAGGACTCTGTTCATGCTTTATTTTCTTTATATTAATAATGTCATTTGCAGGTTTCTTTCATGTCCTAAGGGATACATTTATAGACTATTATTAAATGACTGCATGTAGATGTCTGAGCTAGACATAATTGTTCATGTTGTCAAAGAATAGCAGCAATTAAACCGATTTGCTTAGATTTTCTTTAGAGAGCATAAACAGAAGAGGAAATGTTTGGATCTGAAATCTTTCCTACAAAATTTTCTTGCCTTCTCAGAACTTGGTTGGTATATCTAGATTTTCAGAGTTTTAGAGAAATAGTATTTGCTTCAACCTTATGCAAAGCATTTAATATCTTTGCTAAATTAGTCGAGATGCATTTTTTAGAAATATAAAGCTGACTAATTGTTCTCATTTACAGGGGGTGGTAGAATATAAAAGATTTTGAGATTAATTCCATATTCCTTTTAAGAATTAAGTGTGGTGTTGAAGAGCTCTTTGCCAAAGTGTTTCTCTAATGAGAGCAAGAGTTGGTTAACAAGAAAGCAATAAATGTGGTGGCTGCATAGAGGGTTTTTTTTCCATGTTTTGTGCATTTATTGTGTATGTCTCACATACTGAACATCTAACATCAGTCTTCTAGCTTGGGACATGCTATCATGCAGGAGGATATCAGGGAATATCTTCATTGCTCAGAAAGATTGTTTCAGATTCTCCTGTACTTATGAAGCACATTTATGTGTCATCTTTTTGGTTTTGTTCTTTCAATACTCGCTAAGTATTTTTGTTAGTACCTAGTTGGAAATGTTATTTCTGACTTACTGGAAATCTTGAGAGCTTATTTCATGTAGGTTCATTTCAGCAGATATAAAAAGTTTTGCTGAAAAGGTTTGTGTAGGTATGTCATAGTATCCTTTTCCCTTTTTTAATTTGTTACTTGTGTTGATCTGTTTTCTGATCTCCTGGACATTTTTATTCTTTCCCT